>NC_069501.1:114959472-115206972 GCF_027579735.1 Bombina bombina | reverse complement strand
TTTTCTTTTTATGATTCAGATGGGGAATACAACTTTTATCAACTTTCCAATTTACTTCTATTATGATTTTTGCTTCATTTTTTTAGTATCCTTTATTGAAGGAGCAGCAATGCACTACTGGAAGCTAGCTGAACACATGGGTAAGCCAATGGCAAGAGGAATATATGTGCAGCCACCAATCAGAAGCTAGCTCTCAGCTCCGGAGCCTACCTAGGTATGTTTTTTAACAACAGATGCAGAGAAAACAAAGCAAATTAGATAATAAAAGTAAATTGAAAAGTTATAAAAAAGTATATGCTCTATCTGAATCAATTATAGGTTTGATATTTTCTTTCTTTCTTCCAGGGCTTGGTGATGTCACCACACATGTGTGCGGTGATGTCACCGGCTTCCCCCTGTGATGTCAGTCCCCTTGGCCACCAGGAATGCAGGTGTAAGAGTGTGTGTGAGTGGGGAGGGGAGCATGATGAGCTCTAAAAGCACCCCCACACACTGCCCTACCATGATGATGTGCTTGTTTTATTGTATAAATGATGATGACCACGTATTTTCATTCTAATATTCATTCCAATAAGAGTTAATATTTTAATAATTTAACCCAAGATAAAATGACCATTAAAGTAATTCATTTTAATTTGTTACATATAATAGAGACATTTTAAAATGTGTGAGTTTTTCTTTTTCAAGTCCCAGATGCAGGTCTTGCTGTTAGCAATAACTTTATTTTTTGCTGCAGGATGTGTTTTTTTATAGCATATTTAAATTTCATATGCGTAATAGACTGATTTTGTAAAACAGCATCATATGCTAAACCAGTTTCCTATATTTGCTTTACAAAGAAAGTACAAAAATGGTTATGCCAACTCTTGTGGGATTGTAACAGGTTGGGCACTCTGCCTGCTGTCTCTTCAGTTTCCCTATTTAGGGCACACACCCCAGTTTCCAGGGACTTATTTTACTCTGCCCATGACATGTCCTGTCTTTACCCAATAGCTAGCCTCCTACATGGTATTTTCATGACTCCGCCCCTCCTTGCAAAGCTCCACCCACTAAACTCTGATGAGACACTGCCTATAAACCCCACTACCTCCATGTCCTGGAAATCCTCCAGGATATGTTGATAAGTATGTAGGTATATAGAATTAGACAGTTTGTACTGGCTTTATTAGTTTAGTTTACTAATACTAAAAGGACAGCAAATACCTTGAGATTCTAATTTAAAATATATAGCTTTGCTCAATAAAACAGCTTCACAGTATATTTTCATTATTTATTTTGCTACCTTTTGATGTAATTTACCCCAAAAATTGTGGATCTTCTAATGCTCAGAGCTGGAGAAAAACCTTGCTGAATTATCAAGGCAAACCCTGCTACATATATTTCCCTAACTAGCTTTAGCAGATAACAACTGCAAAACAATGCATTGTATACTAATGTTATGATTGTGACTAGCATTATTGTCTGCAGCCTGAATTGATTCCTCCAAATAAGTCAAGTGGTAAGTGAAGTTTTTTCTATTGAAAAACTATTGCAGCAAACAAGATGTTAAGTTGCTTTAGAAATGTTTAGCAGAAGTGTCTTGTAATGATAAGGTTGCTCTAATTAATTATTGTCATTGTGGATCAGAAACACTGGAATTGAAACATAAGTATTTACCTTGTTGCTAGATGGATTACTGATTCATACTATGCAAATTTTGCAACAGGAATAAGTACACTATCAGTATAAGAATATAGACACAATTATTATTATATTTTATAATGGCTTTGCATCAATAAAAATATTTTTTTAAATTAATATTTCAACAAAAAATCATTCTCGATGGAACATCACTGCTCAAATAGATTGTTGAGATTCAAACAGATTTGTACCTGTCTCTCATCCGATTGGCTACCAGCAAAATCAACTCTGTCTAAATCAGGAGTTGCTTATATCTCGCAGCATAGAACTACTTCCACTGTCAGCGGTAGAGGCATCATAAAAATGATGATTAAAAAAAAATCCTTTCTAAAATAGTCTATTCTAACATATGTATAAGGAAATTAAAAAAAGTTATCAGCTTTATAATGGCAACTCTTGCTTTCTATCTTCATTCTGATTGGTTAAAAATAGGTACATATTATATATTTAAAGGGACACTATACCCAAACATTTTCTTTCATGATTAAGGTAGAGAATATAATTTTAAACAACATTCCAATTTACTTCTAATACCTAATTTGCTTTATTCTTTAGATATACTTTAATGAAGAAATAGCAATGCACACAGTGAACCAATCACAGGAGGCATCTATGTGCAGCTACCAATCAGCAGCTACTAAGCATATCTAGATATGCTTTTCAGCAAATAATATCAAGAGAATGAAGCAAAATAGACAATAGAAGTAAATTAGAAAGTTGTTTATAATTGTATGTTCTTTCTAAATCATGAAAGAAAAAATGTGGGTTTCATGTCCCTTTAAATAAAAAATGAAATTGTCTATATTTTTAATTACAATCTTTTGTTTCCTCTAAAAGTCAATACAAACCCTCACTAAATGTGAAATGCCAAGGTTTTTTTTTTTACACTGAACTTCGGACATGCACAGTTATTTGACTGTCAAGAAAACTCTCTCAAAAACCATCTTATTCCACTTCCTCTCCAGCACTGAGTGACATATTGTACACAGGCAAGGCTGCATGCATATAATTATACACATGATTATATATGTAATATATTTTTTCTTTGTCAATACTGTAGGAAATTTGTAGGAAACAAAATATAGGAAATATAAATGATTACAATTGTATGCACAAGCTTGGTTAGATTAAATACATTATAGGATGTAAATAAATAAACATCCATTTTGTTACCCTAATACTTTGCAAGTAATTATTATCCCCTTTTCTACACAAGAAACATAGTAAGCGTCTGAGATTTAATTTTTATATTATTAAATTTTGCAGGAGAACCTCAAACCTGGTGGAGAAGATTTTGCAGGAGAACCTCACAAACATGTTCAGAGAAGGTTTAATAAATCTAGTCCCTTGTATGAAAGAATATTGTCACCAAAAACCAGAACAAACAAAATAGTTAAAACATTAGATAAAGCATAAATGTGTAATTTTAGATTGTACCCTAATAAATCTCCAATTAAAGGGCCACTGTAAGTAAATATTTTCTATGCCTGTTACTAACTAACTACCCCAAATACGCTTTTTATCAATAGCATTTCATTAACATATCTCTACCGTATATCAGAAATCTTGTCTGCAAATTTAATTGTTTTCCAAACCCACTCCGTATCCTTTGCTCTGTACCAATCCGTTTACAATACCTAGGTTTCAAAATGGCGCTTTAAACACAAAGTTATTGGTTTAAGTATTTTGAACATGCAGTGCTGAAAATAGTGGGCAGGATAACGTGACATCATCGGCGAATAAAAGATATAACTTTTAGAACGTTATGAAACTTCGTTTTGGAGAAAATATAGGTCAGTAGGTTTTAATTACTGTTTATTAACTTTAATATGTTAGTTGTTTAGCTTAAAAATTATAACAGAAAGTAATCCTTTAATAAAGCTGTGAAAGAAGTAACCCTGCTTTAATATTGTGTATTTCCTAATTGCTCCCTGATTAGAAAGTGCCTGTAATGTTTACTACATCCTCTCATATCTATTTAAATAAAATCATGTGTTTAATTATAAAGAAATACTTTTTTCTAATTCAATCCCTTTAGTTTTAACCGTGAATATATCTATATGTTGTTACATTTATACATCTCAGCCCGTATGTACACAATACATAATTTACCCTGTGCCTACCGTTTTAATAGAAATCATTAAGGCCATTGTCTGAACATGGGAAATATATTAATTTAATTAAGATTAATGGGAGGCGGCAGCTTTTAAGATTCATACAGTATAGGAATATTCCTCCTGCTGAAATACACTCCGACTGGGATTAAAAGTGCTGAAGCCCACCGCAAAGTTCTTACCGCCCTACCACAATCATTAAACCAAATCTGCCATCATTCCAGATTCATTTTTCCCGTATTCAGCTGTCCAACTAATTCCTGGTGCATTCAACTGGCTTACATCTTAATCTTTTCTGTTACATAGAGAATACTTGATGAAAAGCCTGCATTTTCTGGGTACATGCACACATTTGGAGTGGATGAACCATATGTGAAGTGACATACAATACTGAATGAAAGCTGAATAGTGTCCGATGCTAAAAACAGTGCAGTTTCTGGAACAAAAAGAAGAGAACAAGAGCCTGGTGCTGGGCCAGCCTCGCTCAAACACCAGGGGACTCTGCAGTGTAACATGGGTATAACTGCACTGTTTTCACTCATACAAGCTGTGGGAAAGGAGTCACCATCTGATGTCTGATTGTGTTGGATATGTTTTTGGCAGTTTCCTTGTATCCCGTATGGAAGAGAGAATTCTTTAAAGGAAATAGAGCTACATTTAAGGTTTTCAATTAGGCATCTGGCAAGAAGGTCCAATTATAAAGAGAAGATATGGAGAGGCAACTGAATTGATACTGAATTGATACAAATATCCCCTTTATGTTGATGGGCAGGGAACTGATTCTTTTTTATAAGTTCAGGACAAGCCTTATTTTAAAGGGCCATAAAAAGGATATATTTATGTACAAAATGATAATGTTTTCATCGCTACAAAAAGAAAACTAGTAAGTGTACCCTGCTTTATAGTGTAGAGGCTTTAATAGTACCTTAAAGTGATATAAAAACCCCAAATGTTCTTCCATGATACAGATAGAATCTGCAATTCTAAACAAGTTTCCAATATACTTCTATTATCTAATTTGATTTGTTCTCTTGCTATACTTTATTGAAAATTTGAAAAGAATACCTAGGTAGGCTCTGGAGCAGCAAAGCACATACTGCCTCTTGTTGTTGGCTTTTCTGATGTGTTCAGCTAACTCCCAGTAATGCATTGCTGCCCTTTCAACAAAGGAAAGAAGAAAACAAGGGCGCCACATGGCCAAGTAACATCTAAAACAGTGTGAGTATAGAAGGAAGTTTAGACACTCACAATTGTGGTGCCACTTTATGACAAGTGCTCATAACACACTTGTCATAGAGTGACGCGTTTCTCAGCTCCTTAGAGCCGTTTCTTCAGGTTTCTTTGATTTTAATACATGTTTTTAAGGAATTTATGACTTTAATGTTGCTTTTACATATTGCCTTTGGAAACACTGCATCTGGAGGGCTTGGAGTGGTTTAATTCTTAGCCGGCTTCCTGGGATGTTGGTAGCTGTACACCATATATCCTGGTTCCTGTGACTGCAGGTCTTCAGTCAGCTGGACGGCAGAGGAGTTCCAGCTTGTGTTATGAGCACTTGTCATAAAGTGCCACCACAATTGTGAGTGTCTAATCTTCCCTTTATACACATCCTGTTTTAGATGTTACTTGGCCATATGGTGCCCTGGTTGTTGTCTTCTTTAAAAAGTGTCGTTTTGGAGGTAAAGAGCAATTCCTCCACTACAAGGAGCAGCCTTGGTATCAACTATCGTATGTCCCAGTGTCTTGGATGAATTGATATTGAAGCTTTCTCCATTTACTACAAATGCCCTATTAGGACTTTATTAGGACTTTTGTGTGTTTTTTTAGCCTTGGAGTTATTGCTTTAATTGATTTATTTTGTGGTTTTTGGAGGGAGCACCCTTTGTTCAATTTGTATCCTTCAACAAAGGATACCAAGAAGAAAAGTGAATTCGATAATAGAAGTAAATTGGAAAGTTATTTAAATTGTAAGTTCTATCTGAATCTTGATAGAAACATTTGGGGTTTTATATCCCTTTAAATACCTAATCAATGCAGGAGCTCAGTAAGTGCTTCATGTAGACTTCAGAAACAGTATAAAAATTCACTGTTTGATCAGTGCAAGAGCTCAATATATATGTTCTTAACTAAGTATGAAATTCTAGTATAAAATGTGAAGTTAAAAATGCTTAACAATATACTTTCATTATTTATTTTATCGCTTTTTCCTATAAATAAACTCTGGAAATTGTTGATTTTCTAAATATCACTAAGATTCTTTTATGTAATGGGCACCACCCTATTTGAGTGTTATCTCTCTCTCCTGCTGAGGACAACTAGGGACATATTATGCCAACCTGTTTTTAGGTTGGTGGGAGATGTTCCAGGTCTTTAAAAATGCTAACTCCTTCAAATATTTTATTATAATCTACAGGAGTTTCGTCGATGACCTTTTGTTCATTTGGTCGGATACTAAAGAACAGGCAAAATAGTTTGTTAATTGCCTTAATGATAACAAGATAGGATTACACTTTAGTAGTGAGTTCATGAAAGATAAGATTGTTTTTTGAATATTTCCTTTATGAGTTGCAATAGTGGTACTATTGATTCCAGAATATACCGCAAACCTATCTCTGGGAATTCTCTTTTGCATGCAGGTAGCTACCATCCAAGACATGTTCCTTATGTTGTGGTGAAAGGACAATTTATATGATTAAAAATAAACTGTTCTGAATTGCAATTCTACTTGGTGGAAGCGAGATGTCTTAAAATTAGATTAAAGACAAAGGCATTAAGCGAGCAAGATTGGAAGCCCAATCTTTACAAAGGGAAGATCTTTTGAGAGAGGGAATTTGTGTGAGAAAACTTTTGTTCAAAAACGAGAAAAGAGTTGCCAGTAAAGATAAAAATTAACTTTTATTTATCTCCAGTAATAAAACATAGAGGGACAGTAACCCTTAAGCAAATAAGACTGCCGCGTTTCAGCAGGGTGCAGTACTCATAGTCTCTAAGATCTGAATGATCAGCTGGACTTTAAAAAACTCACTCCAGGCTCTGATTGGCTAAAAACATTTAACAAACTTTAAAGGAACAGGGGAACAAAGTACAAGTTAGTTATCAAACAACTGACAAAACAGCATATCGCAAAACATTACACATTATTCTTACATTAGTGAATATATGCATATTTAAATCACATAGGTGGAAGTTTGATATGGAGCTGCAGCAATTATAAAACCTTGCTAAACATTAAATGTGTCTAATTTCAAAAAATATTTCTAACACTTGCTAATGCTAAATGTAAATGCTCAATATATTTCCAATTCCTAGTTTTGAATGAATCTCTTAGACATAAACCAATTTCACAAAATACATGATTATAAAAACAGTATATTGAAAATTTTTCATTAAAGAGAATCTGAAAAAATCAGCATAGCGAATATACAAAATAATGCCTACACAGAATAGATGTGGATTAAAGCAAAAGGACTGATATGATTTAATTCAATATAATATATAGCCTAAGGTGTAAAATATAGTGGGTGGTAATGAAGAGGTAGTGATCATCATTATAGGGTATGTAATAAAATAAAATAAAAAAATGTATTATAGGTGAGCGCTAAATTAATAGCGTGTTGAGATAAATAGTAAAAAAGGTATTGACCAAACACTAGATGTATATCTGTTAATAATAGAAATACCTAATAATGACGTGTAATATGAAATAGTGGGGTATAAACACTTTAATATCGATTAAAAATCATGCAATTGTAAAATAAAATAATGTTAATAAAAACATATGTACCTTACAAGGTTTACATATAAAACACAGATAGTGCAAAAGTAATAATTTTAAAGGGTAATTGCCAATAAAACATTAAGGACCATAAAGGCAAATTGTGCACCTTGTTCTGTTTTTGTAAACAGAATGCCAGAAAAAAAGCTCCAAATGAGATGAACAAAACAGTCAGTACTTTGTTAGGATAAGGAAACCGGAGGGTTCTGGATCGGAAAAAAAGCTGGTAAACACAAAAGCAAATTTCGCCAATATGTGTGACATAGTTCAGATCAAACCTGGATGGTTCCAGGTCACGTGAGCGGGTTTGTTGGAATGTGATTGGATGGTGATCGATATCAAACAATCCTAGGCGTTAGATTAGTACGTTTTCGGTTTTGCTCAATCCAAAGCGTGGGATTGGTTGGATATTGGCTTGGCTTGAACGTAGGATAGGTTGAATATTGGCTTTGCACAATCCAAAGCATGGGGTTTGGTTAGATGTTGCATTTGCTCAATCCAAGGCGTGGGATTGGTTGGAAATTGGCTGGTCACAAACTTAGCCTTGGGATATATGAAATACCGGCTAAGTAGAGATCCAGTTTGGTAACTTATCAGCTTCCAAATGAAGGGCAAGAAAGAAGTTTAACTCCAAACAGACAGTGTCTGTATCAAATGGCTTGTATACAGAATAATACTGCAAGATCCTGCCAGTCACTGGTTATATGTGATCTGTCCCAAGCAAATGCAGACTAAATAAAATATCCCAAGTAAATACAGCACTTTGAGCGAAAGAGCCAAAGCAGGGAGCTTATCAATGTGGTTGCTGTGTTGGATATGAGTGCTGATAAATCTAGCAGTAACAAGTAGCGATAAGTCAGTGAACTCTCTACCGGTTTCGGCCCAGGTGGCCTTCATCAAGATCAAAATAATACAAAATAATGCCTACACCGAATAGAAATGGATTAAAGCAAAAGGACTGATATGATTTAATTCAATATAATATATAGCCTAAGGTGTAAAACATAGTTGGTGATAATGAAGAGGCCGTGATCATCATTATAGGGTATGTAATAAAATAACCTTATACTCCTGTATAAATTTAGCACCAGTAATTAATAAAATCATATTCGAAATTCAGACAAAAAGGGATCTTGGACAGAAGTCTGAAAATCCAGTACATTTCCTGCCTGGATAATGCATGAAATTTGTTTCCTCCTCTTTTCTGTCCCCACACCTTTTCAATAACCATCCATCTCAGGGTCTCACAATTTTTGTTGTGTTTAGTGACAAAATGATCCACCACTGGTGTGCTACTCTTGCCCACATTAATGGTGGACAGATTTTCACAAATATGGGAGCGTACCTCCCTCGTCGTTAATCCGACATATTGAAGATTACAAGAGGAGCACCACAGTAGGTAGAGGGAGTAGGTGGATCGACAGTTCAGACAGGAGTTAACAGTAAAAACTTCTCCTGTTGTAAAAGATTGGAAAGTCGAATCTACATGTACAAATTCACAGGCTTTACACTGTGTATAGCCACACTTGAAGGTCCCCTTGTGTCTCAACCAAGATGAAGATAATGTAGCCAACGTCTAACCAGCTGTCCCTTAGCCACTGAATAGGACACATGTCAAGGATGGCAGCTTTCAGCATGAAGTAGATTGTTCCCAGATATCAGCTTTCTATACACCTTGGAGGTGATGTAGCCTGTGGAAAGACCTACTACTTGGAGATCCAAATAGTGTGTCATAGTCCTATCAAATTCAAAAGTGAAATGTAGGCCCAAATCATTGTGACCAATAAATTCAACACATTTCTGTGCCTCTTCTCTGCTCCCTTCCCACACAAGCAGCAGGTCATCAATATAACAACGGTATAGTCTGATAGCTGACCTGAATGTGCTGTGATGGAGATACCATACTCCCAATGGTCTTATTCTTCCTATAGTAGAATCTACAACCCTTCTTGTCCATGTCAGCAAGACCATCCTCTGCCACCAGTAATTGAAAATGCTTGAATATTATTCCACAAATTTCCTGATATTGAGCAGAATAGTCTGTTACAAAAGTAACTTTATCAGAATTCCCAGTGTGTTTGATATTGTCCTGTAAAAGGGTGCGTTTATCCATGTTGTTTACTTCTCTGTGTGCCCTGGCCACTACATTTTTGTTATAGCCCCTCTCACGGAGCCATTTATGCAGAGCATCTGCATGCTTCTCAAAGCAAGTGTGTGTGGTACAGTTTCTCTTCAGTCTAACCAGCTGTACCTTAGCCACCGAATAGGGCACATGTCAAGGATGGCAGCTTTTAGCATGAAGTAGATTGTTCCCAGATATCGGCTTTCTATACACCTTGGAGGTGATGTAGCCTGTGGAAAGACCTACTAATTGGAGATCCAAATAGTGTGTCATAGTCCTATCAAATTCAAAAGTGAAACATAGGCCCAAATCATTGTGACCAATAGATTCAACAAATTTCTGTGCCTCTTCTTTGCTCCCTTCCCACACAAGCAGCAGGTCATCAATATAACGACGGTATAGTCTGATAGCTGACCTGAATGTGTTACTATCTGCATAAATGTGGTAGGTTCAAATGAGGGCTTCTCAAATTCAGTGTCCCTGTGGCAAGGGAGGTCAGCGTACCATTGAAGTGGTAAACGATTAGGGCAAAATGCCAAAATTGTGGCAAAGTTAAATCCATTGCGGGTGGCGTTACTGGCAGACTGGCAAAAATAACATCCAAAAACGAGACAAGAGTTGCCAGTAAAGATAAAAATTAACTATGAATCTCTTAGACATAGCTACATAAACAAATGTCACAAAATACATGATAATAAAAATAGTATATTGAAATATCTTCCATAAAGAGAATCTGAAAAAGTCAGCATAGCGAATATACAAAATAATGCCTACACAGAATAGGAATGGATTAAAGCAAAATGACTGATATGATTTAATTCAATATAATATATAGCCTAAAGTGTAAAACATAGTAGGTGGTAATGAAGAGACCGTGATCATCATTATAGGGTATGTAATAAAACAACCTTATACTCCATAATAAATTTAGCACCAGTAATTAATAAAATCATATTCGGAATTCAGACCAAAAGGGATCTTGGTCTGAAGTCTGAAAATCCAGTACATCTCCTGCCTGGATAATGCTTGAAATTTGTCTCCTTCTCTTTTCTGTCCCCACACCTTTTCAATAATTCTTTTTTGGATACTATTTTTGCCAGCCTTTCAGTAATGCTATAGCTGCACTGCCACTCACAATGGATTTAACTTTGCCACTTTGCAATTTTGGCTTTTTGCCCTAACCATTTACCACTTCAATGGTACGCTGACCTCCCTTGACACAGGGATACTGAATTTGAGAGGCCCTCATTTGAACCTACCGCATCCAGGAGGCAGGTTCATTGGTCCGGTGATGTCATCGTCATCACGTAATCACGGAATGCGCTTATCCGCACTTGGTGGACAGACGAGGATCTGGTAGAAGCAATAATTTGCCGGAGTGAGACTGAGGTGCCTTAAATTGTGGTAATTACACAGCTCATGCAGAGTTTTGATCTATCCTTTATGCTATAATAGCGATAGTTAGTTCCTGGGCTTATACCACTTGAATACATGGATATATATATAAATTGCTAACAAGGGCTGTTACGGCTACTATGTTTGTTATAGCAGCGAGTCTGTGGTAGCGGTGTTGGTTTGTACTGGAAACCAATAATAACTATACCATTGTGGAGTGAACCATTGGGCAGTTACAAGTGGTATTTTGTTGGGAGCTACTTCTCTCAGTGTGTTGTAGAAAAATTTTGTTACCTACTTTAGCCAACATACTGATATATCTAAATTATTCGCAAAGATTTTTTCTCTACTCTCAGCCAATGATAAACTAGGGGGCGTTGCGGAAAATGGTCTTAGGCGTTCCTACATACTATACTCTCTCCTTCCTTCACAACTTAGGAAAATTAAGCAGCCCACCAGTTAATGGTTGAGACACTCTGGCATATACATATGTGGTCATAAGAAATGTAAACTTTGTGATTATATACAGATCACAAGAAACTATAATTCTACAGTTACCAACGAAGAGTTTACGTAAATTTCTGTCAAAAATTGTACATCTATGTACGTTGTTTATCTTATTACCTGTCAACCTTATAAGGTCCAGTATGTTGGTTTACAACCTGTGATGTCTGCTCTCACATTACGGAACATTTTTCTACTATTACTGTTGGAACATCATCTACTCCTTTATTCCAACACTTTGTGAGTAAAAATAAAAAGTTGGATATTTTTAGATGGTGTACCATTCAACAAATGTTAAAACCTGAGCGAGGTGGGAATCGAGATAGAATTTTGGATAAACTCAGGACTAGAGTTCCCCTGGGTGTGAACTCCAGCTAAGATCTTATCAACTACTGGGAATAATATCTGATAGCTTATGAAGTGGTCTGGTCATATATACCAACTGTGAACATATTACTGTGAAGTCTTTGTGCTTTAGGATTATTCCTCAGCTCTTGATGTCCCATTGACATATCACAGTTATCAGATGTACTAATGTTCTACTTAGGTAACTTTATTTGTTTTTATAAACTATTAACCTTTAAAAATATTGTGGTAACATAGCAGAAATACTGTTCAGAATCCTGCTGCTCCCCAAAAATACCTGACTCTGCCATTGCTATACATGGGTATTCATGCCATAGAAATGATAGAGCAAAGAGAGGAGGCGGCATTGTAATTTATGTTGACAATTCCAAAAAGTACACCCCCCTTACAAAAATCTAGCTCTCCTGCCACCTTTGATTTCCTTTCTGGCACAATTGAGATCCCATGCAGTAAATCAAAAATTGTTGCTGGAATCTACCACCCACCTAGCTCCCCTGTGCATTCCCTTTCTTCCATAGCACATCTCCTTAGTGAAATCATAGCTCGAAACCCAAGAAATTTTGTTTTTTTGGGATTTTAATATTGATTGGCTGAATCCAAAAAATAATAGTTGTCACTCGCTTTTTAAATCTTTGCAGCTAACGCAATTAATCTCCTCCCCAACTCGCATAAACATCAAAAGCCATAATCACACCCTGCTCGACTGGATTCTCTCCACTTTTTCCGACCGAATCCAGGAGGCAGTTGTTCTCCCTAACAGTTTCAGTGACCACTGCTTAGTGTACTGCGTGCGCAAAATAAAGGCAACTAAATCCTCTCCCAAGGTTAAAATCACCAGGTCCTTCAAAAAATGTAATCTTCAATCATTTCTAAATGACATCAAGAACCTCCCCTGGCACAGATTAAACCTAATCCCAGATCTAGACTCTGCAGTTGTATTCTTTCAGTCTGAACTCCTACAAGTTAGGAATTTACATGCCCCGCTGCGTAAGATGAGAGTAAAAGGAGCACACTTGAATTGGATTACAGCTGACCTCTTTCAAATGTACCAGTTTCGGGATTCATTGTGGTCAAAGTTCAAGCATACAGGCTCTATGAATTATCACTGTGTATATAGACAATGGCGAAATATATGCACTAAACAAACAAAATTTGCCAAGGCCCAATATTTCTGTGAAAATCTGAACAATAACATATCAAACCCTAGAAAGTTTTGGAAACTCATAAACAACTTACAAAATCCCCCAATCCACTCTCAACCCCCCACTGTCAATGTGGATAACCAAAACCTGCAACTCCCCTTAGAAGTAGCAAATGCCTTTAATAGTTATTTTGTCGGATGCTCCACCACCCTGATTGACAAACTAATAAATGACACGCATCCTGAAACTACGAATGTGGATCAGGCCCCACTAAATCAGCAAAGACCCAATATAGAGAAGTTCAACTTTAGACCTGTACCCATCAATGTCATTAAGAAACACCTTAATAATCTAAAAATGAAAGAACCAGTCTGTACCTGATCAAATCCCAGCAATGCTGTTGAAACTCAGTGCAGCGGAAATTGCTAAACCTGTCACAACCCTAATTAACAAATCCTTGGTGTCTGGATACATACCCAATCTTTGGAAAACTGCAAGAGTAGTGCCTATCCATAAAAGTGGGGAGTTAACCTTGGTTTCTAATTATCGCCCTATATCTTTGCTCCCAGTGTTGTCAATCTTAGAAAAATGCGTCCATACGCAACTATGTGAGTATTATCAACAATCTAACTATCTGACCCCTGATCAATCAGGTTTTTGCCCGAATCACTCCACTACAACTGCCCTGCTAAAAGTTTGCAATGACATCCAAACTGGCATGGAACAAGGAGACCTAACTGGAGCTATTTTCCTTGATTTTGTGAAGGCCTTTGACACAGTAGACTATGATATACTACTGCTCAAACTAAAAAACTCTGGTATTGCTGATCGTCCATTAACCTGGTTTAAATCATATGTATCGGATCGATCACAATATGTCTCCGTTTCTGACAGCGACTCCCTCCCACTCCCTGTCACGTGTGGTGTTCCCCAAGGTTCCATTCTCGGCCCCCTATTATTCACATTATTTATAAATGATCTGCCTAATGTCTGCAAATCCTCAACTGTACACATGTACGCAGATGACACGGTAATCTATGCAAACAATTCCAATCTGCCGCAGCTTGAAGCAGTGCTCCAAGACCCGTTCACAGAGGTAGAAAAGGGGATCTCAAAAAACAAACTCTTCCTAAACACTGACAAAACTGTCACAATGATCTTTGGAACAGGACCTAAATTACACAAATTACAAAATTCCCATCTATGCATCAAAACAAAATCCAATTGCCCCCTGACCGCAGTCCACTCTTTCAAATACTTAGGTATGTTGTTAGACCCCAATCTATCTTTTGGCCTCCACATACAAAAACTTGCATCTAAACTTTATCCAAAACTAGGTGCCCTGTACAGAAACAAATCTTGCCTCAGCCCTACAGTAAAGGAAAAGATTGTACAGCAAATGCTGATGCCTATTATGGATTACGGGGACGTAGTATATGCACCTGCACCACAAACTCACCTTAATAAACTTAATACATTGTACAACTCGTTCTGCCGCTTTGTGCTATAATGTAACTACAGGAACCCCCATTGTGACATGCTAAAAGAACTAAACTGACTGTCGCTGGAATCCAGACGCACCCTCCATCTTTCCTGCCTTGTGTTTAAAAGCCTTTCTGTGAAGCTCCCACCCTACCTGAGCAGAATGCTCTCCCCGGCTGTTCCCACCTCCTATAACCTCCAATCCAGTACCAGCACATTACTTAGTTTGCCTCAATACAAAAAGAAAGTAGCTCGATCCTCCTTTTCCTACAGAGCACCACAATTATGGAACAACCTCCCGCACACTTTCAAACCTTCCCCAAGCCTAATATCCTTTAAGAGATCCCTCGCTACATATCTCAAAACAGAATGCACCTGTCATGGTTGATTATATATTTCCTACCTGTTCTATGTTAAAGTTTTGCATAAATTGTGTTTTATTATTGTTTTTGTATTTTATTGTACCCTATTGTATCAAAGTTTTTAGACAATGGCAGAGTAGAAGTCTAAGATGGGTTAAAAAAAGATTTCTATGCATTCTTAAGGCATTACATCTCTGAATTGAAACAACATTTTGGCCTAGATTGGTCTCTTGGTGCTTTGCTTAGCAGAATGAATTTTACTATGCTGGCATATATTCCATTTATTCTCTCTACTCTTTATTAAATCAACACCTTTTTTCTGAGCAATTAGAATATATAGTAGCTAAATGGCTTAAATATTACCAGATATTAATAAACAGGATGTCTCAGATAGTTTTAAAATAATAGATAAAGCCCGGGTTCTGACAGCTTGGCGAGAGTCACAGATAAAATTAAGTTTTGCAGTTAACACCAGAGATTCTGTCCTAATGGTATAAATCAAACATTTTATGCTCAAAATGTAGTGCGAGTCATGCTGACATCTTTCATTGTTTTTGGGGTTGCCCCATAATTGAACAGTTTTGGGCAAAAATATTGGATGAATTCAGTACTAACTTAAAGTAAATGTAAATTTTGATGCTAAAGGGGCACTTTAATTCATCAAAATTTACATTTCATTCGTGTTGTGAAAAAATACTTACCTTTTAAACTTGACAGCCGCTCCAGCTTCCTCCGCCCGTCGCAAAGCCTCTTACTGGGTCTAAAATGAGGAATCCGGCTTCCTCCAATCACAGCGTTGAATCAGACACTGAAGCTGTGATCGGAGGATGACCGATCCATCATTTCTGACGCTGGAACAGCTGTCAAGTTTAAAAGGTATTTTTTCACAACACGAGTGAAATGTAAATTTTGATGAATTAAATTGCCCCTGTTTTTAATTAAATTTTTAATAACCGGGCACTTTAGCATCAAAATTTACATTCACTTTAAGATTTTTATATTCTCCCATATGAAGTGTTTTTTCTAGCTAAATTTCACGGTTTATATAAAAACTTTAGTTTAATTAACACAATTGTGTTCATAGTCCGTAACCTAATTCTAAGAACATGGAAAGCACACTCAGATCCTAGGTTTTCAGAATTCAAACAAGCCTTGATTATGCAATGTACGGTTGAGCAGTATAACTTACAGAATCCTAATGACTCACAACTCGCGGTATTATTTTTAAAAATGGTAGAATATATACTTAGTCTGCAAGAGCCGGCACAAATCCAATTAGTTAAACCATTGGTAAAATGGACATCTACCTAGTTTGTGGCTGGGCCATGAGAGGGATTGAGAGAGGAGGGTTGCCCCTTTCTGTGTTCCCTTTTTCCTTCCCTTTCCCTTCCCTATATTGATTTAGGTTAGGATATAATTAATTTTGCCTGGTTAATGATAGGTTCCATATTGTGTAGGGATAATAGATATTCCCTGCCCAGGGAAAGATTAAATGTAATTATTATGAAATTGTAACTCTTATCATATAAATTAAAACCCCAACTTCGGAGACAGATGGTCTTTACGCACGACCTGCTTTTGAACTTATATATTTTTGTAATTTGTAATCTATAACTGTAGGTTTATGATATTTGTAATTTAGTTTGTGTTTTAGGTCCTGTGTGACGTCATAGTACTGTGTTACCAATAATAGGTACTCCCTGATCAGGGAAAGATCACATGTAATTACTATGACGTTGTAATTCTTATCATATAATCTAAAAACGTTATCTTTTGAGACAGACGGTCTATATGTACGGTCTACTCTTGACCTTTATATATTTTTGCAGATTTGTAATTTAGAATTGTAATCTTGCAACTCCGTAACATGGTTTGTTTTTGGGTCCTGCATGACGCCATATTATAGTGTAATTTTTTGTCTCCATTCTTGGCTTTAAATAAAAGATTTTAAAAAAAAATAATAGTATTTGTGTGACTACTGCTAGGGTCCCAATATGTAAGACTTTCGTTGGTGTAGAGAGTGTAATTTATGCACAATTGTATGAATATTATTATTTTATATTATAATTATAAATAATATTATTATTATATTATAACGGTGATTCTGTTTGTATTATTTTAAGCAATGTCAATGTGCAATCTTTCACAATACCGGTAGCTCCTTCTGTACACTTAAAGATGTGTGTTTGATGAAGAGGGTGGAGCCATGGTTATAGCCAATGAGATTGTATGTTTGTCCTTTTAATAAGCCCCATATGGTATGGACATTTAGGTTATGATTACTGCAAAATGCCAAAACGCATAAGCTAAGCTTGTCCCAATGGCTGCATTCGTTTTCTCTGCATTTAATATTTGTAAGCCCAATGTTACATTTTTAATGGATCTTAAATAAAGCTGTTTTTAAATATAGCGAACAGCCTACTTGATACTTTACATATATAAAACAGGCAATACAAGAGAGTGTGCAAAGAAGGTAGTGTGGATTTTTAAAGTAATTATCTAATAAGGCTTTTACACAGCATTGTTTGCACACTCTCTTTTATTGTCTGGTTTATATTTGTCCCTAATGAATAGATAAATAGAATACTTAAGTTCAAAAATGGCAGACGCCAGCTCTGGCTGTGTTCAGTAGTAGCATGCTCTGCATTCTTTATTAACGTGCACTGCTCTGCCACAATAAACAAAAATATCCCATATGCTAAGAAAAAAAGTAACTGCATTAGCGCATTTAGGGGCCGCAAGGCATCTTTACACTAAAAAAACACAACACTCTGCACTATATGATAATGCAAGTAATCTATACACTAATAAGCACAACACTCTGCAATATATGATAATGCAAGTCATCTATACACTAATAAGCACAACACTCTGCAATATATGATAATGCAAGTCATCTATACACTAATAAGCACAACACTCTGCAATATATGATAATGCAAGTCATATATACACTAATAAGCACAACACTCTGCAATATATGATAATGCAAGTCATCTATACACTAATAAGCACAACACTCTGCACTATAAGATAATGCAAGTCATCTATACACTAATAAGCACAACACTCTGCAATATATGATAATGCAAGTCATCTATACACTAATAAGCACAACACTCTGCACTATATGATAATGCAAGTCATCTATACACTAATAAGCACAACACTCTGCACTATATGATAATGCAAGTCATCTATACACTAATAAGCACAACACTCTGCAATATATGATAATGCAAGTCATCTATACACTAATAAGCACAACACTCTGCACTATATGATAATGCAAGTCATCTATACACTAATAAGCACAACACTCTGCAATATATGATAATGCAAGTCATCTATACACTAATAAGCACAACACTCTGCAATATATGATAATGCAAGTCATCTATACACTAATAAGCACAACACTCTGCACTATATGATAATGCAAGTCATCTATACACTAATAAGCACAACACTCTGCAATATATGATAATGCAAGTCATCTATACACTAATAAGCACAACTCTCTGCACTATATGATAATGCAAGTCATCTATACACTAATAAGCACAACTCTCTGCACTATATGATAATGCAAGTCATCTATACACTAATAAGCACAACTCTCTGCACTATATGATAATGCAAGTCATCTATACACTAATAAGCACAACACTCTGCAATATATGATAATGCAAGTCATCTATACACTAATAAGCACAACTCTCTGCACTATATGATAATGCAAGTCATCTATACACTAATAAGCACAACACTCTGCACTATAAGATAATGCAAGTCATCTATACACTAATAAGCACAACACTCTGCAATATATGATAATGCAAGTCATCTATACACTAATAAGCACAACTCTGCACTATATGATAATGCAAGTCATCTATACACTAATAAGCACAACTCTCTGCACTATATGATAATGCAAGTCATCTATACACTAATAAGCACAACTCTCTGCAATATATGATAATGCAAGTCATCTATACACTAATAAGCACAACACTCTGCACTATATGATAATGCAAGTCATCTATACACTAATAAGCACAACACTCTGCAATATATGATAATGCAAGTCATCTATACACTAATAAGCACAACTCTCTGCACTATATGATAATGCAAGTCATCTATACACTAATAAGCACAACTCTCTGCACTATATGATAATGCAAGTCATCTATACACTAATAAGCACAACACTCTGCAATATATGATAATGCAAGTCATCTATACACTAATAAGCACAACTCTCTGCACTATATGATAATGCAAGTCATCTATACACTAATAAGCACAACACTCTGCAATATATGATAATGCAAGTCATCTATACACTAATAAGCACAACTCTCTGCAATATATGATAATGCAAGTCATCTATACACTAATAAGCACAACTCTCTGCACTATATGATAATGCAAGTCATCTATACACTAATAAGCACAACACTCTGCACTATAAGATAATGCAAGTCATCTATACACTAATAAGCACAACACTCTGCAATATATGATAATGCAAGTCATCTATACACTAATAAGCACAACTCTCTGCACTATATGATAATGCAAGTCATCTATACACTAATAAGCACAACTCTCTGCACTATATGATAATGCAAGGTATCTATACACTAATAAGCACAACTCTCTGCACTATATGATAATGCAAGTCATCTATACACTAATAAGCACAACACTCTGCAATATATGATAATGCAAGTCATCTATACACTAATAAGCACAACACTCTGCAATATATGATAATGCAAGTCATCTATACACTAATAAGCACAAATCTCTGCACTATATGATAATGCAAGTCATCTATACACTAATAAGCACAACTCTCTGCAATATATGATAATGCAAGGTATCTATACACTAATAAGCACAACACTCTGCACTATATGATAATGCAAGTCATCTATACACTAATAAGCACAACACTCTGCAATATATGATAATGCAAGTCATCTATACACTAATAAGCACAACTCTCTGCACTATATGATAATGCAAGTCATCTATACACTAATAAGCACAACTCTCTGCACTATATGATAATGCAAGTCATCTATACACTAATAAGCACAACACTCTGCACTATATGATAATGCAAGTCATCTATACACTAATAAGCACAACACTCTGCAATATATGATAATGCAAGTCATCTATACACTAATAAGCACAACTCTCTGCACTATATGATAATGCAAGTCATCTATACACTAATAAGCACAACTCTCTGCACTATATGATAATGCAAGTCATCTATACACTAATAAGCACAACACTCTGCAATATATGATAATGCAAGTCATCTATACACTAATAAGCACAACTCTCTGCAATATATGATAATGCAAGTCATCTATACACTAATAAGCACAACACTCTGCACTATAAGATAATGCAAGTCATCTATACACTAATAAGCACAACACTCTGCAATATATGATAATGCAAGTCATCTATACACTAATAAGCACAACTCTCTGCACTATATGATAATGCAAGTCATCTATACACTAATAAGCACAACTCTCTGCACTATATGATAATGCAAGTCATCTATACACTAATAAGCACAACACTCTGCAATATATGATAATGCAAGTCATCTATACACTAATAAGCACAACACTCTGCACTATATGATAATGCAAGTCATCTATACACTAATAAGCACAACTCTCTGCACTATATGATAATGCAAGTCATCTATACACTAATAAGCACAACACTCTGCAATATATGATAATGCAAGTCATCTATACACTAATAAGCACAACTCTCTGCACTATATGATAATACAAGTCATCTATAAACTAATACACATGAGACACTGCACTATATGATAATGCAAGTCATCTATACACTAATAAGCACAACACTCTGCAATATATGATAATGCAAGTCATCTATACACTAATAAGCACAACTCTCTGCAATATATGATAATGCAAGTCATCTATACACTAATAAGCACAACTCTCTGCACTATATGATAATGCAAGTCATCTATACACTAATAAGCACAACACTCTGCACTATATGATAATGCAAGTCATCTATACACTAATAAGCACAACACTCTGCAATATATGATAATGCAAGTCATCTATACACTAATAAGCACAACACTCTGCAATATAAGATAATGCAAGTCATCTATACACTAATAAGCACAACACTCTGCAATATAAGATAATGCAAGTCATCTATACACTAATAAGCACAACACTCTGCAATATAAGATAATGCAAGTCATCTATACACTAATAAGCACAACACTCTGCAATATATGATAATGCAAGTCATCTATACACTAATAAGCACAACTCTCTGCACTATATGATAATGCAAGTCATCTATACACTAATAAGCACAACTCTCTGCACTATATGATAATGCAAGTCATCTATACACTAATAAGCACAACACTCTGCAATATATGATAATGCAAGTCATCTATACACTAATAAGCACAACACTCTGCAATATATGATAATGCAAGTCATCTATACACTAATAAGCACAAATCTCTGCACTATATGATAATGCAAGTCATCTATACACTAATAAGCACAACTCTCTGCAATATATGATAATGCAAGTCATCTATACACTAATAAGCACAACTCTCTGCACTATATGATAATGCAAGTCATCTATACACTAATAAGCACAACACTCTGCACTATATGATAATGCAAGTCATCTATACACTAATAAGCACAACACTCTGCAATATATGATAATGCAAGTCATCTATATACTAATAAGCACAACACTCTGCAATATATGATAATGCAAGTCATCTATACACTAATAAGCACAACTCTCTGCACTATATGATAATGCAAGTCATCTATACACTAATAAGCACAACTCTCTGCACTATATGATAATGCAAGTCATCTATACACTAATAAGCACAACACTCTGCACTATATGATAATGCAAGTCATCTATACACTAATAAGCACAACTCTCTGCACTATATGATAATGCAAGTCATCTATACACTAATAAGCACAACTCTCTGCACTATATGATAATGCAAGTCATCTATACACTAATAAGCACAACTCTCTGCAATATATGATAATGCAAGTCATCTATACACTAATAAGCACAACACTCTGCACTATATGATAATGCAAGTCATCTATACACTAATAAGCACAACACTCTGCAATATATGATAATGCAAGTCATCTATACACTAATAAGCACAACTCTCTGCACTATATGATAATGCAAGTCATCTATACACTAATAAGCACAACTCTCTGCACTATATGATAATGCAAGTCATCTATACACTAATAAGCACAACACTCTGCAATATATGATAATGCAAGTCATCTATACACTAATAAGCACAACTCTCTGCACTATATGATAATGCAAGTCATCTATACACTAATAAGCACAACACTCTGCAATATATGATAATGCAAGTCATCTATACACTAATAAGCACAACTCTCTGCAATATATGATAATGCAAGTCATCTATACACTAATAAGCACAACACTCTGCACTATAAGATAATGCAAGTCATCTATACACTAATAAGCACAACACTCTGCAATATATGATAATGCAAGTCATCTATACACTAATAAGCACAACTCTCTGCACTATATGATAATGCAAGTCATCTATACACTAATAAGCACAACTCTCTGCACTATATGATAATGCAAGTCATCTATACACTAATAAGCACAACACTCTGCAATATATGATAATGCAAGTCATCTATACACTAATAAGCACAACACTCTGCACTATATGATAATGCAAGTCATCTATACACTAATAAGCACAACTCTCTGCACTATATGATAATGCAAGTCATCTATACACTAATAAGCACAACACTCTGCACTATATGATAATACAAGTCATCTATAAACTAATACACATGAGACACTGCACTATATGATAATGCAAGGTATCTATACACTAATAAACACAACTCTCTGCACTATATGATAATGCAAGTCATCTATACACTAATAAGCACAACTCTCTGCACTATATGATAATGCAAGGTATCTATACACTAATAAGCACAACACTCTGCACTGTATGATAATGCAAGGCATCTATACACTAACATGCTGCACTGTATAATTAATGCAGAGTACCTATACACATAACATATATGCTGCACTGTATAATGATGTTGAGGTTTCATACACTAAAAAATCAGATCTGCCCTGTATAATGATGATGAGTGCCTATACACTGATAGGGAGAACTATGTATTGTGCAATGATGCTGAACATTTATAAACTGAAATTGAACACACTGCACTGTATAATTATGCCACGTATCTATACACTGAAATTGGATGTTGTGCTAAATAATGGTTATGGCCCTCTATATACTTTATTGTATAGGTATGTATGTAGAATAGACAGATAATAGACGTAATAGGCATGTGGTACAGATATTATTTGGTATCTACAATTCTTTATTTTAAATGTAAAAGAAGAGAAACTTCACCTTTGACTTCAGTAAAACAAATGATAATGAAACGGACAAAAATATTGGTACCGTTAACCTAATATGTCATAACACAACCTTTAGAGACAAAAACTGCAATCAAGCGCTTTATTTAGCTCTGCATAAGATTTCTACACTTTTTGAATTGGATTTTGTCTCAATCTTCTTGAGCAAAGTTCTCCAGTTATCTCAGGTTTAAAGAGTGCCTTCTCACAACTGCAAGTTTCAGCTCTTTCCACAGATGTTCGATGGGATTCAGACCCCAGTAATACCCATTAGTCTGTTGGTAGAGGTCCCACTGCTGTTATTGGATCCACCAACTTTTATGAAGGCTGCTAGAGTTTTGCAGAGAGCATAGGGGCTGTGCAGTGAGATATCTCAGCCAGATGCTTCCAGCCTTTTTGTGAAATTCAGAGTTCTTCCATACCTAGCTTCACGTTGAGACTAGGGGGACAATTTATCATCGGTTTGACTGACATGATCCACTCAGCGGATCATGTCCAACAGACATCGATGAATGCCGACAGCATACGCTGTCGGCATTTATCATTGCACAAACAGTTCTTGTAAACTGCTTGTGCAATGCTGCCCTCTGCAGATTCGCGGCCAGGGGGTTTCAATCAGCCCAATAGTATGAGATCAGGCGGATTGATATCCGTAGCCTCAGAGCAGGCGAACCAGTTAAGGAGCTTCATAACTGCTGTTTCTGACAAGCCTGAAGGCTCACGCAAAAACAGAGGCATCAGGGGCCATTAAGCCCTTGATAAATCGGCTCCTAGGAAGCTATTATATTGCTGGACCTTTTATTATCGACTTGTATACACTTCTTTGTTTCCAAGAGTCGCAATAGCTTACTGAAGAACACCCCTGCACTCTGACAAACTTTGCTAAAGACTCTAACCCTGATAACTGGATAAAATAAGGATAATCTAGCAAAGTGTATTACCATACTCATGTTCATTTTGTATTGTTTTTGTTTTTGAAAATATTCTAATAAAAGATTTAAACATAAATTCGATATTTTGTTATTTTTATAGAGCACTAAAAACAATATTGTCCTTGTACTATATTTTCTGTTTTATTTTTCTAAAGTCAATAATTCCTACTCACTAAACCAAGGTGATGGAAAAATGCCACAAGCTGCAGCAAATTCAGCTTAGAAGAGATGGGGAGTGAACCAGAGCTTCCTACATGTATAATGTGCACATCTGGAGCATCTTCATCTTTGTGTATAGAGCGCCCATACGTCCCACATTGTTCTGGTCCCTTATACCAGTTTTCCCTATCATATTTTTGTTTAAAATTCATAAAATATTACTAGGGACAAAATTAAGTAACTAGTCACGTCTACACACTGACTGAACTCCACCCCAGCTCCCTCTGACTCCTCCCCCAGACTCCTGGTCCTTGATATGCATTTCAATATATTGCAAGATATGTAATATACAAAATGTGTCTTATTTAGATTACTGTTTTATACCCCTATGGATCACCTATATTTAGTATCGGTAAATTAGTGGTCTACTAATTAACCCACATAGAGCTACCCTTAAACATTTTACTGTTATAGGTGCTACATAATTGGAATTGAGAAACAGTGGGGGACATAGACCTTTCCAAAAACTACATGGCTTTGTTGATGATTTATTATAAGAACACCATAAGAACAAAGTCAATTTGGTGATAACAGAAGTCAATTGGAAATATTTTTTAAAAATTGCTCTGAGTCAGAGACATCCTTAGCATTTGTGGGTCCCCATAGCCCAGCGCTCTTATTCCCCTCCTCCTGTATGCCGTGCCCCATGTATGGCCCACCTCTGTCCCAACATTCAGTGTTACTTATATAAAGAATACAAGCATATATTACACCTCATGATACCATAGACATTTCTTCAGGCTATACATTGCACCTTCACATAGCCTCACCCCTGAAAGTGCAGGGCTACTCAAACTGCAGGGGACCTGTGCAGGGGCCCCTCTCGCCCTGACAAAGGGCAGGCCTGATCTGAGTTATGAAAGAAAAAATTGGGTTTTCCTGTCCCTTTAAAGACCAAAAAGCAGAAAAATCAACACAACAAAAATGTAATCTACATCAGAAATAGACAATATAACCATAAACTAGAGCTGGGTTTTAACTTAAAATTTTAATAGAACAATTTATACTGAATACATTTTATTTATAATTGTATTTTTTTCTTCTATACTTATCATTTTGCCATGTTCCTTCAGAACAGTTTAGCAGCACATTACCTTAACCCTGTTCCCTCTGACGTGCAGTGATCGCGCCTCTGTATCTTTATGCTCCCAGCGCGGCAGGTTTGGCACTATCATACTACTGGAGGGGCAGAGGGGCAGAGTCGCCCTTTCACGAGTCCCAGCATGTGAGTCTGCATATATAAATACACACAGCAAGTACACAACTGCAGATGGCATATTGGTGTAATCATGTTTACAGACAGTTTGTAAGATAGTATAACAAAAGACTGTAAGCAATGGTAGAACAAAATACTCCCCTCAAGGTATAACCGCTGCCTTCCCTTGGTCTCTCCCAATGAGACTGTAAGTAGGATATGGATTCGGTAGTGGGTGGCGCAAGTTAAGGGGTTCTTTCTTTACAAATAGTATCCTCATGACCCTTGAGGTAGTAGAATTTCACAGGTGCACTAGAAATAGAAAACTTCCATGATGTATATACACAAAATTCAGGTGTATAAGTGCAGTATGCTCACAAGTATAAATTTCTGGTGTCAGCGATGTCGAGGAAAGAAAAAACAGCAGTCCTTAGATCTTTAGGTTTAATATAAAAACAGCTCATAAAACAGCTCGATTTGATGAGCTGTTTTATGAGCTGTGTTTATATTAAACACTGTTTCTACTCCTAGTGCACCTGTGAAATTCTACTACCTCAAGGGTCGTGAGGATCCTATTTGTAAAGAAAGAACCCCTAAACCTACACCACCCCCTACCGAATCCACATTACATACATGTTTGCCTGCATGTTAAACTCCATGTCTAGTGTTTACTATACAGAAAAATTAAAGCACTGTAACTATTTACAACTGTGTATATGTAATGCAAAGGGATTATACTTCATAATGTGCACTTTCCTTCTGAGCAGTCAGGGCCTCTAGTGCCCATTCATCTGATACTAAGCCAAATTTCAGCAAGTAGCTGGCATATGGATGGTTACTGCAGGGGCCTAAAAAATTATCTTAGGTCTAAGTAAGGGATATATGGTATATGAGGGAGATGGTTGTATGGTCCATGCATCAGATCTGAACTTGCCATAGAAGATAGTTTGCAACTTCTCTAATCATTTTTTTTTTATCATGCATATTTGTTTAGTTTGGCATTTTTGTATAAAAGAACATGAACCCCACATTGTTTCTTTGCTGATTCATATAGAACATACCATTTTAAACATTTAAATTTACTTCTATTAACATTTTGCTTCATTCTTTTGCTATCCTTTATTGAAGCAGTAGCAGTTCATTACTGGGAGCTAGCTGAACACAATGGTAAGCCAATAGCTAGAGGCGTATATGTGCAGCCACCAATCAGCAGCTAGTTCCCAGGTCTTAAAACTACCTACTGTAGGTATGTTTTTTAATAAAGGATACCAAGAGAACAAAGCAAATTAGATAATAGAAGTAAATTAGAAAGTTGTTTAAAAGTGTATGGTCTTCATATATGTGTTTCTCGGTCGTATCATAGCCAGTGGCTCACTAGCCTCTCACCTCACCGCACGTCACTGATTTGCACAAACAAAATTATGGGTGTATGGTTATGCTATACAGACCAATAATACCATTTAATAATCATGTTTTATGTTTTGCTTCTAAAACACAAACTGTGGGGCCTAGTTATCAACGTGTCAACTTTCCTGCCTTCGCCGGCCCAATACGCCCGCCTCACATCGCCGCCGCAGACCTGAAAAATTTCGCCTAAGTTATCAAATAAAGCTGTCAAAAAGCCGCGCACCAAGTACGGGGCGATGAGCAGCGGACTGTGAGAGTTATCACTCATCCGATCTCGCTGCTCTTCGGCTTTTTCCCAGCTTTATTGCTAGCCTGTCACTAAGCACCCACACTATCTACACTGTTCTACCCCCTATACCGGTGCCCCCGGAGCCCCCCGCAACTAAATAAAGTTATTAACCCCTAAACTGCTGCTCCTAGACCCCGCCACAACTATAATAAATGTATTAACCCCTAAACCGCTGCCACCTACATTATACCTAGTAACCCCTATCCTGCCCCCCCATACCGCCGCCCTCTATAATAAAGTTATTAACCCCTATCCTGCTGATCCCGCACCTTGCCGCAAATAAATAGTTTAACCCCTAAACCGCCGCTCCCTGAACCCGCCGTAACCTATATTAAATTTATTAACCCCTATCCTGCCCCCCCTACACCGTCGCCACCTATAATAAATTAATTAACCCCTATCCTGCCCCCCACTACACCGCCGCCACTGTAATAAAATCTAATAAAGTCTAACACTAACCCTAACACCCCCCTAACTTAAATATTAATTAAATAAATCTAAATAATATTTCTCTTATTAACTAAGTTATTCCTATTTAAAACTAAATACTTACCTGTAAAATAAACCCTAATATAGCTACAATATAAATAATAATTATATTGTAGCTATCTTAGGAT
Source organism: Bombina bombina (assembly GCF_027579735.1). Taxonomy (NCBI): domain Eukaryota; kingdom Metazoa; phylum Chordata; class Amphibia; order Anura; family Bombinatoridae; genus Bombina; species Bombina bombina. Next base: position 115,178,818 of record NC_069501.1, on the reverse strand, counting down.
TTATTTTTATTTTACAGGTAACTTTCAATTTATTTTAACTAGGTACAATAGCTATTAAATAGTTATTAACTATTTAATAGCTTACCTAGCTAAAATAAAGAGAAATGTACCTGTAAACTAAAAACTAACCTAAGTTACAATTACACCTAACACTACACTATACTTAAATAAATTATTCCTATTTAAAACTAAATACTTACCTGTAAAATAAACCCTAAGATAGCTACAATATAATTAATAATTACATTGTAGCTATCTTAGGATTTATATTTATTTTACAGGTAACTTTGTATTTATTTTAGCTAGTTAGAATAGTTATTAAATAGTTATTAACTATTTAATAACTACCTAGCTAAAAGAAATACAAAATTACCTGTAAAATAAATCCTAACCTAAGTTACAATTAAACCTAACACTACACTATCATTAAATAAATAAAATAAACTACCTACAAATAACTACAATTAAATACAATTACATAAACTAACTAAAGTACAAAAAATTAAAAAAGCTAAGTTACAAAAAATAAAAAAAATAAAGTTTCAAACATTTTAAAAATATTACAACAATTTTAAGCTACTTACACCTAATCTAAGCCCCCTAATAAGATAACAAACCCCCCCAAAATAAAAAATGCCCTACCCTATTCTAAATTAAAAAAGTTCAAAGCTCTTTTACCTTACCAGCCCTTAAAAAGACCTTTTGTGGGGCATGCCCCAAAGAATTCAGCCGATTGAATCAGCCAATCAGATTCAAGTTCAATCCGATTGGCTGATCCAATCAGCCAATCAGATTGAGCTCGCATTCTATTGGCTGATCGGAACAGCCAATAGAATGCGAGCTCAATCTGATTGGCTGATTGGATCAGCCAATCAGATTGAACTTGAATCTGATTGGCTGATTCAATCAGCCAATCAGATTTTTCCTACCTTAATTCCGATTGGCTGATAGAATCCTATCAGCCAATCGGAATTGAAGGGACGCCATCTTGGATGACATCCCTTAAAGGAGGCTTCATTCGTCGTTAGTCCGTCGGTAAAGAAGGATGTTCCGCGTTGGCGGGATGAAGATTGAAGACCCAGCTTGGAAGATGACATCGCCCCGGATAGAAGACTTCTTCAGCGCCTCTTGGAAGATCACTTCATCGGATGGAAGATTTCTTCAGCGCCGCTTGGAGGATAACTTCTTCCGCTCCAGATGTCCACTTCCATCGCTGCTCGGCTGAGTGAAGACGACTCAAGGTAGGATGATCTTCAGGCGGGTAGTGTTAGGTTATTTTAAGGGGGGTTTGGGTTAGATTAGGGGTATGTGGGTGGTGGGTTTTAATGTTGGGGGGGTTGAATTTTTCTTTTACAGGCAAAAGAGCTGAAAGGTCCTTTTAAGGACTGGTAAGGACAAAAGAGCTTTGAACTTTTTTAATTTAGAATAGGGTAGGGCATTTTTTTATTTTGGGGGGGTTTGTTATTTTATTAGGGGGCTTAGATTAGTTGTAAGTAGCTTAAAATTGTTGTAATATTTTTAAAATGTTTGTAACTTATTTTTTTTTATTTTTTTGTAACAGCTTTTTTTTTATTTTTTGTACTTTAGTTAGTTTATGTAATTGTATTTAATTGTAGTTATTTGCAGTTAATTTATTTAATTTATTTAATGATAGTGTAGTGTTAGGTTTAATTGTAACTTAGGTTAGGATTTATTTTACAGGTAATTTTGTATTTCTTTTAGCTAGGTAGTTATTAAATAGTTAATAACTATTTAATAACTATTCTAACTAGCTAAAATAAATACAAAGTTACCTGTAAAATAAATATAAATCCTAAGATAGCTACATTATAATTATTATTTATATTGTAGCTACATTAGGGTTTATTTTACAGGTAAGTATTTAGTTTTAAATAGGAATAATTTATTAAAGTATAGTGTAGTGTTAGGTGTAATTGTAACTTAGGTTAGTTTTTATTTTACAGGTTAATTTCTCTTTATTTTAGCTAGCTAAGCTATTAAATAGTTAATAACTATTTAATAGCTATTGTACCTAGTTAAAATAAATTGAAAGTTACCTGTAAAATAAAAATAAATCCTAAGATAGCTACAATATAATTATTATTTATATTGTAGCTATATTAGGGTTTATTTTATAGGTAAGTATTTAGTTTTAAATAGGATTAACTTAGTTAATAAGAGAAATATTATTTAGATTTATTTAATTAATAAATAAGTTAGGGGGTGTTAGGGTTAGTGTTAGACTTAGGTTTAGGGGTTAATAATTTTATTACAGTGGAGGCGGTGTAGTGGGGGGCAGGATAGGGGTTAATAAATTTATTATAGGTGGCGACGGTGTAGGGGGGGCAGGATAGGGGTTAATAAATTTAATATAGGTGGCGACGGTGTAGGGGGGCAGGATAGGGGTTAATAAATTTAATATAGGTTGCGGCGGGTTCAGGGAGCGGCGGTTTAGGGGTTAAACTATTTATTTATTTGCGGCGAGGTGCGGGATCAGCAGGATAGGGGTTAATAACTTTATTATAGAGGGCGGCGGTATAGGGGGGGCAGGATAGGGGTTACTAGGTATAATGTAGGTGGTGGTGGGCTCCGGGAGCGGCGGTTTAGGGGTTAAGACATTTATTATAGTTGCGGTGGGCTCCGGGAGCGGCGGTATAGGGGTTAATATGTATAGAGTAGCTTGCGGTGGGCTCCGGGAGCGGCGGTTTAGGGGTTAAACACTTTATTTAGTTGCGGCGGTGTAGGGGGGGACAGATTAGGGGTGTTTAGACTCGGGGTACATGTTAGGGTGTTAGGTGCAAACAGCTCCCATAGGAATCAATGGGATGTCTGTCAGCAGCGAACGTGTACTTTCGCTATGGTCAGACTCCCATTGATTCCTATGGGATCCGCTGCCTCCAGGGTGGCGGTTTGAAAACCAGGTACGCTGGGCCGTAAAAAAGTGCCGAGCGTACCTGCTAGTTTTTTGATAACTAGCAAAAGTAGTCAGATTGTGCCGCACTTGTGTGCAGAACATCTGTAGTGACGTAAGAATCGATCTGTGTCAGACTGAGTCCGGCGGATCAAAGTTTACGTCACAAAATTCTACTTTTGCTGGGATCTAGCCTTTGATAACTAAGGCGAATCAGCCTCGCCACAAATACGCTGCGGAATTCCAGCGTATTTGAGGTTGACGGCTTGATAACTAGGCCCCTGTAAATCTACTTAAATTTACATGAAACTCAAATTTGTCAGATAGACAATACAATTATTAAAAGTTTCCAATTTACATTTATTAACAAATTTCCTTAATTCTTATGTTTTACTTTTTTGAAGAGATACCTAGGTAGGTAGCGTGCACATGCCTGAAGCACTACATGACAAGAAAAAGTGCTCTTGCTAATGTATAACATTGTTGTAAAACTGCTGCCATATTTTACTGCATACACACGCTCCTGAGCTTAAATCCCTGCTTTTCAACACAAGATAACAAGAAAGCAAAGAAAGTTAGATAATAGAAGTAAATTGGAAAGTTGTTTAAAATAGTGTGCTCTATCAATCACGAAAGAAAATTTTGGGTTTTACTTCTCTTTAAGGAAGGCTGCGCTAAACTGAGTTTGATTATACAGCCATCCTTTAACTTTTTGTAGTAAAAGTAAAACATATCCCAGTAGCGAACGGACTCAACAGGGCCCTGATGCGGAAAAAAAAAATTGGGCCCTCCAAAGATACTTCAGTAGTAAGCAATAGTAACACTATTCATGCTCACTGTATAATAGGATAGATGATGGACCTGAAACCTGCAGTAATAAAAGGCTCTGCTGCATTAGAATTGTACATATTCTGCACATGCCATATGTATAGACTGGCTACTATGGGCCCCGTCAGCACCTGGGCCTTGTGCCACCGCACCTGCTGCACCAATGATAGTTCCGCCCCTGACAAATCCCCAAATCACTGATTTGTAACTGACTTTTCAAAAGTTGTGTGATCTTCATCTGTATATTTGACATGACTTGGTTAAAGGACATTAAACATACAGTAAAGTCAAAAGTAAACTTCCATGATTTAGTCTGAGCATGTAAATTTAAAAACCTTTCAAATTTACTCCTATTTTCATATTAGCTGAAGTGTAAACCTAGGTGCACATTTCTTTAGCAGTCTATGGCAGCATAGCTTGCAACAATGTTTTTAGCAAAGCTATACATTATTGTAAACACTTCCGCCATAGGATACTAAACATATGCAGGCTCCTGAGACTAACTAGCTTACTCTTCAACAAAGGATACCAAGAAAATAAAGGAGTAAAATAGGAGTAAAAATGATTTGTTTTTTAAAATGACATGCTCAATCTAAATCATGGAAGCTAATTTTGACTATACTGTGCCTTTAGTGTCCTTTTAACTATCAAGTAGAAAGATGAACATCATAAAACTTGAAATACCTGACTGAACACTCAGTTACAAATCAGTGGTTTGGGGATAACAGATTTGTTATACTTTTACTAAGTAAACTTGAAAGTTTTTTTTTTATTCTAAACTTGCTCCCTAAGAGACAAAGAAGGTAATAATATGGGATTAGAGGCTCCTAGCTGCTCCCTATAATAAACCCCAAACTAACCAACCAAATTATACCTATCACTATTCCCAAACTCCGACCCCAATAAATACATAGACACAAGTTTTTTGGCAGAATTGGAAAGGTCACATTTTATTAATTGGAGCCAATCCATTGCCTTTATGGCAGAATTACCAACCCAATGAAAATTATAATGCATTGGTTCACTGATAAAAATCACCATTTGAACCAAATCATAATTAAATCAACACTAGAGAATTGGGGCCCACATCTTAGGTGGCAAGCCAACATGTCATCTGTGATGTGGCTGAGAGGGAGGGTCCAAGAGAGATCTGAGCCTTTCCCTTTTTCTCTACCCCCTTTTTCACTATTAGGGTCCAAGAGAGAACCAGCTTGGTCAGCTGACTACTACTACCTAGCCACATATGCCACCGGATACTCCCTATTAACCCCAAACTGCCGTGCCCAAGTGCCAGGCCACAAATTCACTGTTTATCTACTAACAACCACTAGCCTATTAAAGTTATCCATAAGTCTTGGCCTGCCAACCATCAACTGATTTCAGCACAGTTGTCAAACCCTTATGGGGAGTATGGGTGCCCTTAAATGACTGATTATCCATCTCTCTTGTGACCTCTACTTTGTTGTTGCAGACTTCTTGCTTTCTAGGGAGGGAGGGAGGGAGGGAGGGAGGGAAAAAGGCTATATCAAATCACTTCATGTGTGCACTGCTTCTTATACCCACACTAACCCCTCCCTTCTTTCCTTCCACCATTCACCTGCAGCAGCCCCATTCCCACTCACCTGGGGATTCAGCCGCTCCCCTACCCCAACCTGCTGTAGGAGCCCATCCCTTAAACTGTTCCCCTCTCAAAGCTGGTAGTTCATTGACATTTAACCTGTAAATGCCAAAAAGACAAATACGTGGTCCCTGCAATTTTCAGCATATTGAAAATTTAAGGTTACTGGTTTTGCTTTTTTGGCATGGGACAAAAAAATTTTTAATGCAAAAAGAAGAGGTATAATGAATAATGTACTTCAAGACTTTACAATAGCAAGCCAAGATACATAACTAAAATAAGGTCAATCCATATTAGGGCAAATTGGAAATAAAGAGCTAATTAAGTAAAAAATAGTAAAATCCAAACATGCCTACTGCAATTGCTGTACATACATTGTGAAAATTATATATATATATATATATATATATATATATATATATATATATATATATATATATATATATATATATTTCTAAAATACATTAATAGTGTATGAAATATACAATAAAATTAAAAACGATAAAATACAATTAAAAATACATAAAATAAATGTGAAATTAAATTACAAATTAAATTTGATTTTTAATTTCATATTATTTTTATTAATTTATTTAATTGAAAATTTTATTTTTTTAAGTGTAATATTATTATCTTTTTAATACCACATTATTTTATTTACATTTTTAATGGTTTTGGTTTACAAACTAGTTTTAAAAGACTTTGCAAATGTTTAAAGTAATTTAAATAATTAGAACGGAGGTAAAAAAAAAAAAATCAAAATCTGGAAGTGAGAGCCCAAAGCCCAACTTGAAAAAAACGAAACAAATTATAGAATTTTCTCTGTGCAACCAATCAGATGTTGCAAAAGGTCTAAGTGAATGAAATGTAAGGTGTAACACTAGAAAATACATAATTTTTATGTATTTAAGATAAAAAGTGGAATACAGATTTCAAAGAACCTTACTAAAATCAGCAGTAGATAAAATAAAGTTAAAACTTTTAATTTAATCTAATTTGATGGCAAAAATATAAAAATAAAAAGCAAAATGTAACAAGAAAACAGCAGTATGCTTGATGATGCATAAATATTAATTTAATATCAGAAAAAATAGACTAGGACTGCACGCATGAAAGGACATAAATATATTAGAAAGCAGTTCAAAGAAGTTTAAATAATATGGTTTTATTAAAAAAGGAATCTTCATCACTGTATACCAAGGAATACAAATTTGCATTAGTCCATTTTTGCCTATATCTTATATTAAATTAAACTTTTTCCCCTGACTGATAAATTATATTGGTATTTTTCCAGCTCTGCTTATGACTATATGTCCTTTTAAGAAGTGGCAATTTATTGACAAATGTTTAAATAAATAATTGCCAGGCTCGGTTAGGCACTAAAACTATTCTCTCTAATTGTTATTGAATTGAACCAAACAAATTATTGTTTGCAAGGAGACATATTTATTATATCAATAATTTTAATATTTTAGCATTCATAGCTCTATTTTTTTTTATTATTTTTGGGGACTTTACATTTTTTTACATAGGGAAGTTGAAAGTGTACATTAATAGAATAGACCATGGCAACATTAAATTAAATCATTCATGCAATTAGCTTCATTAGCACAGTTGTGGAAGCAAATGACATGTGCGCTCATTAAATAATTTGTCACTTGATTATTTAACCAACAAAACAGTCACTTTCTGTTACAAACTACCATGGCGTGATGACCTGTTAACATAAAAGACAAAACAGCCTGTCTTGTAATATTTTCCTGCCAGCTACTGCCAGCGTAGCGGAAAGCCAACATTCATTTTCCACGTGTAATCGCGGTTCATTAGTAGTTGGATAGTGGCCTTCTTCTTCATTAAATTCTCTGGGAAATGTAAAACCAGCTTATGCAGATTGCATTTCAACTCACTGGAGAATGGATAAGCAAGGCTAAGAACTACAAATTGTAAACTTTAATATTAAAGGGACATTAAACAACATTTTAATTCCCATAAAGGGCTAGATTAAGAGTGGCGTTCTAATGGTTGGGCGCAAGCGAAAAGGAGTTTATTGTGGCTTTTTGCACTTGTCAGAAGTAGCGTGTATTACAAGTTGAAAGTAATCATGTTCGCTTGAGTGCAATTGAATTTAACATGCTTCAGGTTAGTGAGATTTCAGAGCTTTGGTTAACTGTTACGCAAGACAAAAAAGTGGGGGGAAAAACATCAAAATACATTTTAAAGTACAGTTACACTCATAATAACACTGTCTGATAAAAAAAATTAAAAAAAAAATGTTAGAAAAAAAAGGACTGCAAAGGGTTTTAACATAAAGATACATATATTTATATATATATATATATATGTATATATTTATATGTGTGTACATACTGTATGTATTTAAATGTGTATATATGTATTTACAGACACATATACACATATAAACACATAAAAAAATATGTATACATAAATATAAAAGTGCATTGGAGCCCTTTGCAGTCAAGTAATTGAAAAAATGAAAAAGCATATTTACGCAAAATTCATATTTAATAAAGTGTTTAACTTTGTATTCACTGTAAATATTTAAATATTTCACATTCCAATGTTCTTCACATAAGGGAATATGTTCTAAGTATTTATAAATAGATATTCCTATATATATATATATATATATATATATATATACCTATATATATATTGTCTTTTTTCCAAAATACCATCAGATCTATATAGAAATATGTATTCATGAATAAATAGAATATGTTCTGCTATGTGAAGAACATTGAAATGTGAAATATTAATATTTCATGTCGAGTAAGTGCACTTGAGAAAATGTGATCAGGTTTGCGCGACTTATTGGCTGTTACGTCCCCCCCCCCCACACACACACACACACTTTTTGTGCTCCATTAAAGTCTATAGGGGAATATGTTAATATGGTTGCAATATTCTTTGGCTCTTTGTGTGCATTGGGTTAGCACTCGTGGAAACTTTTTACTTTCAACTTGTAATAAGCAAGCTACCCGATGCACACAAAATGTTTACTTCTAGTGGAGTTAATGCTCGTGCGGAACAATAAATAGTGCTTCACTCGTAATCTAGAACAAAACATTTTACAGTAAGAAAAATACTTGCCAAGCTATTCCTGCAAATTACATTAACACGTTGTTCTTTTTCCCCCAGAGGGGCTGGACTACACACTGCAGGAGAACTAGAATTCTGATAGAAAGTGCTTGTTTGATCTGCCATAAGCATAATTATATTTGCCCTTAATGTCTGCAGCAAAGGACATAAAATAAACATAGTCACAAATCTTTTCATGGGGTGGATCCCTAAAACCAATAATCCCTTCACATTTAACTCTCGTTGGAAGTTGGATGAGTAAAGCTCATAACTGGTCATATCAACTCTACTTTTAGAGAAATAATATTTTGTATTAAACAAACGCATGGATGATTTCCTCTCTATCAACTTTCTATGGGAAAATTAAAATTCACCACATTGACATTCGTGGATTTAAACAAGAGAATTATCATATATCTAAACTTGTGAGATTGCAGACCCTTTCTTGGGTCAATGGTGGTCAGTGATCAGCATTGTGGCCCCCAGACCATAGGTCCAGCAACTTTGCTATAAATGCAGATTGAGCCTTTGATAGACATGTGCATTTGGTTTCGGCCGAATTTAGTTTTTGGACGAATTTTGGCTGATTCGGAGATTAGAATGCATCCAAATTTCCAAATCGGCACCATAACTAAAATCCTGAAAAATTACGAAAATTAATAAATCAGTTTACGAATTTTCTGATCCATTCTTTATTCCTATTCGGAATTTTTCATTGTTATAATCTAAACCGCAGTTCCCTGACATCACCGACACTAACTGAATCACTCAATAAAGCTATTAACCCCTAAACCGCCGTTCCCAGACATCCCAGACACTTACTAAACCTATTAACTCCTTAACCCCCGTTCCCAAACATCGGCAACACTAACTAAAACTATTTACCCGTAAACCGCAGTTCCCTGACATCGCCGACACTAACTAAAACACTAAATAAACCTATTAACCCCTAAACCGCCATTCCCAAACATTGCCAACACTAATGAAACCTATTAACCCCTTAACCACCGTTTCCAAACATCGCCAACACTAACTAAATCTAATAACCCCTAAACTGCTGGCCCCCACATCGCAACAACCTAAATTAAACTATTAACCCCTAAACCTAACAGCCCCTAACTTTAACATAATTAAAATAGACCTAAATTAGTTGCAATTATTAACTAACTACCTATTTAAAAATAAATACAAACTTACCTGTGAAATAAAAATAAAACCTAATCTAGCTAAAATATAGCTATTTACTAACTACCTAGTTAAAATAAATACAAACTTTCCTGTGAAATAAAAATAAAACCTAAGCTTAAACTAATAAAACATTACTAAAAATAAAAAACCTAACATTACTAAAAATAAAAAAACCTAAGATTACTAAAAAAATTAAAGCTACAATTACAAAAAATAATAAACAATAAAAGTACAAAAAATAAAAAAATAACAAACAAAATTATCCAAAATAATAAAAATTATTCCTATTCTAATACCCCATTTAAAGAAGAAGAAAAATACACCCCAAAATAAAAAACCCTAATCTATAATAAACTACCAAGGGCCCTTAAAAGGGCCTTTTGTAGGGCATAGTCCTAAAGTTAACAGCTCTTTTGCAAACAAATAAAAACAATCACCCCCTAACATTACAAACCCTTACCCGCCCAAACCCACAAAATAAAAAAACTTAACTAAAAAAAAACTAATCTACCCATTGCCCTGAAAATGGCATTTGTATGGGCATTGCCCTTAAAAGGCCATTCAGATCTTTTACTGCCCTTCAAAGGGCATTCAGCCAATAAGAATGAGAGCTGCTTAAATTCTATTGGCTGATTTAAACAGCCAATAGGATTTAAGCAGCTCTCATTCCTATTGGCTGATTTGAATCAGCCAATAGGAATGAGAGCTGCTTAAATCCTATTTGCTGATCAAATCAACCAATAGGATTTAAGCAGCTCTCATTCCTATTGGCTGATTTAAAATTTTCAGCCCATAGGAATGCAACGGTACCCCAATATAAAAGGGGTACCTTGCATTGAATCCTCAGTGTTTGCGGTGGATGACTGCATGAAGAGGACTTCCACGTCCGACCAATGGACCTCCGCCTCTGTGCATCGACCGCTCCGTCTCCGCAGGGATGAAGAAGATGCTGGTCCCGCGATGGATGAAGATCATTCCATTCAAAATGCCAAAGATCACATAATTTGACAGACATAAAATCATACTTGCATCAGCAAGGCCACTCTCAAAGGGAAATCAGCAAACAAACTGGATACTCAAGATGTGGTATTCAAGCTGTTATAAAGAAATGTGAAGAATCAAAAGAGGTCAAGGGGAAAAAAAAGGACTGGAAGGCCAAGACAAATTTCAAAATCTAAAGAGAAGTTTCTATGAATTTCTTCTTTGAGAGACTGGAAGAAGTCCAATAAGAACCTGGCTCAGCATCTGTGACAGCTTCATCTGGACCCTTCTACAATCCAAAGAAGCTTGATCAGAATGGTCTTTGTGGAAGGGTAACAGCCAAGAATCCACTCTTTTGGAAGGGGAACAGGGTGAAAAGGTGAAGATATGCTAAAGTTCACAAAGATTGGAATGAAGATCAGTGGAAAAGAGTATTATGGAGTGACAAATCCAAGTTTTAAATTTTGGGGCCAATTGTCAGCAATATCTGAGAAGAGTTGGAGAGAAATGACAGAATGAGTACTTGTGGCCTTTAGTAAAACATGGTGGAGTGTCTGTCCTGGTTTGGGGCTGTATTTCTGCCAGTGGTGTTGGCGATATTGTCCGAATTGAAGGGATCATGAATGATTAAAAGTACAGACAGGTTTTAATTCATCCTGCCATTTCTTCTGGAAAGCTCCTGATTGGGAATGGTTTTCATTTTCAGCATGATAATGATCTTACGCACACTGCTAATGCAGTGAAATCATATTGCCAGAGAAAACCAGCTGATAAAACACTGACAGTCATGGACTGGCCTCCACAGACTCCAGGCCTGAATATTATAGAGGCAGTATGGGATCACCTGGACAGAGAGAAATAAATAAAATACAACCTAAATCTAAATAAGAACTATAGGAAGTGCTGAAAGAAGCCTGGTACAATATACCAGAAGATTACTTCAGAAAGTTTTAGGAAAGTCTCCCCAAAAGAGTTCAAGATGTGCTTAGTGCCAAGAGAGTTCACACTAAATACTGAGTTTTATATATATATATTTATATATATATATAAAAACACATTATAGCCCTTTCGTGTCAAACACCTAGTCAAGTAACATATACCCTGTAACCTTATATTTGGTGCACATTTTTTTTAACACTTACACTTTATGCAAGGTCTTCACTTGCGCTAACCGATGAGTGCAAATTTTGCTTTAAACTTGTAGTACATGCGTAAGTTAGTGAGGTTGCGATATTGCTCATCACGTCCCACGCTTACAATAATGCACCAGTTGCAATCTAGCCCTCAGTTGGATAATGTATACATGAATATATCTCTTCACATACTCTCTCAGCAAAGCCAGAAACAAACATACATAACATGTTTACACCAATAAATCATCCTATATAGACATTTTATTAATGTGCAACTATTTTTAAACTCACTGACCTTACCTAATTATTTTAACACAGGCTAAGGGAAACACTGTTTGTGGTTGCCAGCAAGTAATAAAGGTCACTATGGCAGCCACAAGGCAGTTCTGAAAACATTAAAGGGAAAGTCTACACCAGCATTTTTATTGTTTAAAAAGATCGATAATCCCTTTATTACCCATTCCACAGTTTTGCATAACCAACACAATTATATTAATGTTTGTTTTACCTCTGTGATTACCTTGTAATCTAAGCCTCTGCAGACTGCCCCCTTATCTCAGTGCTTTTGACAGACATGCAGTTTAGCCAATCAGTGCAGACTCCTAAATAACTTCACGGGAGTGAGCACAATGTTATCTATATGACACACATGAACTTGTACTGTCTAACTGTGAAAAACTTTCAAAATGCTGTGAGCTAAGAGGCGATTTTCAACAGTTTAGAAATCAGTCTGAGCCTAGCTAGGTTTAGCTTTATTAAAAATACCACCAAGGGAGCAAAGCAAATTTAATGATAAAAGTCAATTGGAAAGTTGTTTAAAATTGCATGCTCTATCTGAATCATGAAAGTTTAGTTTTGACTAGACTGTCACTTTAATATCATTATTTGAATCATGGGACTCTCATGGCTTCAAGCATAATTGTCTTAGGACTTATTTTTTTGGCTAGGTGCTATTATGGGTTCTTTATAGTCGGGCTCACTAAAATAACACCAATATTAGCCAAGATTACAAGTTGAGCACTACTGATTGTTCAGGGCGCCCTATTAATAGCTCGAGCCAAGTTAGCGCACAATCTGGTTTTACAAGTCCAAGTTCAAGAATTACCAGAGAATGTTTAGCGCACCATATACTTTCAATGGGTAGCAAAGCCGCTCTAAACATCACTCAAAGTTGTGCGTTATGTGTTGCACATGAGCACAACACAGAACAGCAGTAAAATATTTGGTGCGACTTGAGATCTTAAAGGGACAGTCTACTCCAGAATTGGTATTGTTTAAAAAGATAGATAATCCCTTTATTACCCATTCCTCACTTTGCATAACCAACACGGTTATATTAATATACTTTTTACCTCTGTGATTACCTTGTTTCTAAGCCTCTGCAGACTGCCCCCTTATCTCAGTTCTTTAACAGACATGCATTTTAGTCAATCACTGTTGACTCTTAAATAACTCCACATGAGTGAGCACAATATTATCTATATGATACACATGAACTAGCAGTGTCTAACTGTCAAAAACTATCAAAATGCACTGAGATAAGAGGCAGTTCAACGGCTTAAAAAATTGCATATGATCCTACCTATTTGCATATGATCCTACCTAGGTTTAGATTTCCACAAAAAATACCAAGAGAGCAAAGCAAATTTGATAATAAAAGTAAATTGGAAACTTGTTTAAAATTGCATGCCCTATTGTAATCATGAAAGTTTAACTTTGACTAAACTGTCCCTTTTAAGTAAATTGGTAAGGCTAGAATAAAAGTATAACAAAAGTAAAGCATATTAAAATAAAATATATAACACATGTCTGTGTGTGTTTATATACACACACACACACACACACACATATATATATATATATATATATATATATATATATATATATATATATATATATATATATATATATATATATATATATATATTTGTATATTTGCATGTGGGTGTGTATATATGTGTATGTACAGTATGTGTGTGTGTATATATATATATATATATATATATATATATATATATATATATATATATATATATATATATATATATATATATATATTTGCATGTGGGTATGTACAGGGAGTGCAGCATTATTAGGCAAATGAGTATTTTGACCACATCATCCTCTTTATGCATGTTGTCTTACTCCAAGCTGTATAGGCTCGAAAGCCTACTACCAATTAAGCATATTAGGTGATGTGCATCTCTGTAATGAGAAGGGGTGTGGTCTAATGACATCAACACCCTATATCAGGTGTGCATAATTATTAGGCAACTTCCTTTCCTTTGGTAAAATGGGTCAAAAGAAGGACTTGACAGGCTCAGAAAAGTCAAAAATAGTGAGATATCTTGCAGAGGGATGCAGCACTCTTAAAATTGCAAAGCTTCTGAAGCGTGATCATCGAATAATCAAGCGTTTCATTCAAAATAGTCAACAGGGTCGCAAGAAGCGTGTGGAAAAACCAAGGCGCAAAATAACTGCCCATGAACTGAGAAAAGTCAAGCGTGCAGCTGCCAAGATGCCACTTGCCACCAGTTTGGCCATATTTCAGAGCTGCAACATCACTGGAGTGCCCAAAAGCACAAGGTGTGCAATACTCAGAGACATGGCCAAGGTAAGAAAGGATGAAAGACGACCACCACTGAACAAAACACACAAGCTGAAACGTCAAGACTGGGCCAAGAAATATCTCAAGACTGACTTTTCTAAGGTTTTATGGACTGATGAAATGAGAGTGAGTCTTGATGGGCCAGATGGATGGGCCCGTGGCTGGATTGGTAAAGGGCAGAGAGCTCCAGTCCGACTCAGACGCCAGCAAGGTGGAGGTGGAGTTCTGGTTTGGGCTGGTATCATCAAAGATGAGCTTGTGGGGCCTTTTCAGGTTGAGGATGGAGTCAAGCTCAACTCCCAGTCCTACTGCCAGTTTCTGGAAGACACCTTCTTCAAGCAGTGGTACAGGAAGAAGTCTGCATCCTTCAAGAAAAACATGATTTTCATGCAGGACAATGCTCCATCACACGCGTCCAAGTACTCCACAGCGTGGCTGGCAAGAAAGGGTATAAAAGAAGAAAATCTAATGACATGGCCTCCTTGTTCACCTGATCTGAACCCCATTGAGAACCTGTGGTCCATCATCAAATGTGAGATTTACAAGGAGGGAAAACAGTACACCTCTCTGAACAGCGTCTGGGAGGCTGTGGTTGCTGCTGCACGCAATGTTGATGGTGAACAGATCAAAACACTGACAGAATCCATGGATGGCAGGCTTTTGAGTGTCCTTGCAAAGAAAGGTGGCTATATTGGTCACTGATTTGTTTTTGTTTTGTTTTTGAATGTCAGAAATGTATATTTGTGAATGTTGAGATGTTATATTGGTTTCACTGGTAAAAATAAATAATTGAAATGGGTATATATTTGTTTTTTGTTAAGTTGCCTAATAATTATGCACAGTAATAGTCACCTGCACACACAGATATCCCCCTAAAATAGCTATAACTAAAAACAAACTAAAAACTACTTCCAAAACTATTCAGCTTTGATATTAATGAGTTTTTTGGGTTCATTGAGAACATGGTTGTTGTTCAATAATAAAATTAATCCTGAAAAATACAACTTGCCTAATAATTCTGCACTCCCTGTATATATGTGTATGTAAACATACACTATAAGTTTATTCTTCGTTCATACACTTCTGCCCTTCACTTAGCCAAGCAAACCTACTTCTCTTCTCTCATATCTACTCTTTCCTCAAACCCTAAGCGACTCTTCTCTACCTTTAACTCTCTACTCTACCTGCCTGCTTCACCCCCCGGCCCCATCTGTCTTTAGTGCTCAAGACCTGGCAGACTACTTTTTAAACAAAACACGTACTATACGAAGACACATCCCAACACCAACCTGCAATATTCCAACAACAGGCTCAGTTACTCCCTCTGTCACCCTCTGCATCTTTCATCCAGCCACTGAGAAAGAAGTTTCTTCCTTATTATCTTCATCACGCCTCACTACCTGCCCGCTCGACTCTATCCCATCCCATCTAATACCCTCCCTGTCTTCCACCCTCACTCCTGCTCTTACTCACAACTTCAGCCTATCTCTCTCTACCGGCTCATTTTCATCTTCTTTCAAACACGCAAAAGTCACTCCCATATTCAAAAAACCCTCCCTCAACCCTAATTCTCCTGAAAGCTACCGTCCCATATTACTGCTTCCACTAACATCAAAACTCATGGAAAAAATAGTTTACAATTGCCTAACCCACTTCCTGTCCACCAACTCTTTGCTTGACCCCCTGCAATCTGGATTCACTCCTATATTTCTCACAGGTCTTTTTCTGTGTCATTTGCCAGCGTCTCCTCCTCTCCAATGCCTCTGTCTGTTGGAGTACCTCAAGGATCTGCTCTGGGTCCTCTACTCTTCTCCATTTATACTTCTTCACTGGGTAAACTTATCAACAGTTATGGCTTCAAATATCACCTCTATGCTGATGACACCCAGATCTACCTCTCCACCCCTGCTCTCTCTCCCTCTGTCCTTTTTCATGTCAGCAACTGCTTATCTGGTATTTCTTCCTGGGTGGCCTCTCACCACCTAAAGATTAACATGTCCAAGACTGAGCTCCTTCTTATCCCCCCCTCTAGCTCTACGCAGACTCTGACTTCTCTATCCCTGTTGATGGCATCACCATTTACCCATCACCCCAAGTTCGCTGCCTCAGAGTTACACTTGACTCAAATCTATCCTTCGTCCCCCATATCCAATCGCTTTCTACATCCTGCCGCAAGCATCTATGCAATATTTCCAAGATTCGCCCTTTTCTGAGCGCTGACACCACAAAGCAAATAATCCACTCCCTTGTTATTTTCCGACTTAACTACTGTAATAACCTACTTGCTGGCCTTCCTCTTTCCCATCTCTCCCCCCCCTTCAATCCATCCTAAATGCCTCTGCCAGGCTGATCCACCTTTCCCGTTGTTCTGTATCTGCTGCACCTCTCTGCGAGTCCCTTCATTGGCTCCCCATTCACAGCAGAATTAAATTCAAAATTCTCACCCTTACATACAAAGCTCTCACCAACGCCGCTCCCCACTACCTATCCTCTCTAATAAACAAGTATACTCCAGCCCGCCCACTAAGATCCAACAATGACCTGCTCCTTGCATACGCGACTATCATCTCCTCTCATGCTAGACTGCAGGACTTCTGTCATGCAGCACCTAACCTCTAGAACACTCTCCCTCATGCTGTCAGGCTTTGCCCTAATCTTTCTTACTTTAAATGTTCCCTGAAGACTTTTCTGTTCAGGGAAGTCTACCACCCAACTCAATAATAAATTAATTTTACTTACCTAACATTTCCCTCATCTAACTCTGTATTAACATCTTTCTCAATCTTGCAGTCCTCACCTCCTGTTTCTCAACCACCTACCCTTCTAGATTATAAATTCCCATGGGAATAGGGCCCTCAATCCCTCCTGTATGTGTTTGTAAATTTTGTCCTGTCTCTTACAAGTCAGATTGTTTTATTTATATTAATTGTATCCATGGACAGTGCTGCAGAATATGTTGGTGCTCCATAAATAAAGTATAATAATAATAATAATGTACAGTATGTGTGTGTGTATACGGTATATATATATATATATATATATATATATATATATATATATATATATATATATATATATATATATATATATATATATATATATATATATATATATATGGAGAAGATTAGGTAAATTCTACAGCGCTAGTCCCTGTTTTATTGAGGAATTTAGTTAGACCTATTAAATAAGACTAGTGATAACAGCAGATGTGTAGTATTAAAATGCAGCCCATACACACAAGAAATTTATATATCAAATTCCAATCCAAAGTATATATCGTCCATACAGTCTATGCGATATTCAGTAGTATTCAAAGCAATAATTAGAACAGGAATATATCAGGAGCACTTCTAATGGGGAATCCTTAAACGGTCTCTCAGTTCACTTACTTCTGTGTCCTCAATCATATGAGGTGATAGGTGTTATAGCAAGTCCGGTGTGGAACCAAATTCCTTTCCGATTGGGCCACTTTCTTAACTTTTCCTCAGTGCCCCTCAGCGTTACCCCTGCTTGTTCTCTCTTCACACGATTGGTCCACCTTCCACAGAAACTCCCGTATGTGTGATTAGGAGTGAAAAAGGAGACCAAACATAGTGTGATACCGTAGAAGCAGTGTTATATTTATTACAATTAAAATGGTATTCACAAGTCTGTCCTCAAACACATGAGGTATAGATACAATGCGTAAAAGGTAAATATCCAAGTGCAGTCGGAACTCAGTGCCCGCGGGACACCACCGTAGAACCGAGCAGTATACAGCGTATTGTAACAGCCAGATTCAACACCCAGGTAGCCTGACGCGTTTCAAAGTCTAGAGTGACTTCTTCATCAGAGGTTATATTTGAGCCCTTCCCTATTAAACACCTTGTTATATGCCATATGCCTTTAAAACAATGTTAACACTGATTTTTTTTTCCAAATAAAAATAGTTTAAAAAGCACTTATATGTATATAGCGATCTTATCTCTACCTTATTAATTAAACAGGTAGGATATGTTTTACACTTAGAGAATTTTCTCCACCCTTCATGGAATTCAAAATCCTTCTCATTTTATATGTTTCTTTTATAACTTATCTTTTTCCATATTTAAGTTACATTATCCATTTAGCATACAGTACTGACTTATCTTTTTGGCAAAAGTCTCTAGAAATGCACATTTGTTGGAGAATGAGGGGAACTCACATTAACTTTAAACATTGTTAATGAATAATGTTTTATTTTATTTTAATTTATTCTGATGTTATTTCATCACATATTCTTGAGCTTCTTCTTTTACTTGTTATGATTTTTTCTTTCATATGTCTAGTATTGTACCCTATTGTATGTATTAAATATGAACTATATATGTTTTCTTACCCGTGTGCATCACAGCAGCCTGCATACTTTACTTCCTCTTTTAAGGTGTTGTCCCTGATAAATTTATCTGGGCCTCTGATTGGCTGCACTGCTGCATATAGGTCCATACTCACCTAGAACTCATCACCTCTGATGAAGCGCATGTACGCATGTGCAAAACGCATCAGGTGTTAAGCTTGCTACCTACCTGTGCACCTGCAACTTTGTTTAATAAATCAACTTTTTGAACCTGGTTCCTGCTCTTCAGACTGGCCTCATTTTTCTCCTTCGGGGGATTCCTTATCATTGCACACAGCGGCTAGGATACTGCTATTGCCTGCCTGAAGATCTGAGCCCTATCTCCACTACTAAGAGCCTCTTACCATTCCTTGGGGACTTCCCGGACCTTTTGCGCGATGATGCGCATACCTCTGACGTCAGAGTGTTCGTCTATTGAGGACTACGTGTGAGATCAATGCGGACATTCCCTGCTGACGGGACTGGCGGGTATCTACCTGCCCAGGGACATCGGTGGAAGTTGTCCTTAAGTCACTGAGACACGAACTGGTCCAGCTTTTGACCCGTAAAGGTACTTTCTTACCCTCGATCCACACGTGGCTGTGGTTTGGCTCTTTAGCGGGGACTTAACAAGTATTGGCTGTATTCATTGCCTACCCAGTTACAGAATCTGGACTTTTACTTACAAGTTCATATGCTGTTTAATTACATATTGTTCAGCATAAGTGCGGGACTTTATAAAACTACATAACTACTCAGTTTCAACTATAGTTTGGCATATGGACTTTTGGTATTACTTTGGAATTATCCACTAAGTGCTTACAGCCGTTCTTGTTTATGTTATTAATTTGCTAACATTTTCTTTTTTGCTTTATGGTGCTTAAATTATTCTAGCTAATGAATACATAGGGTTCTCCTGGTTCCTTATTTATATACTATTATTATCACATTTTTTTGCACATATTAGTGACTTTTCCATAATGGCAACTATTATTGTACCCACAGGGGTTATAGAAGAAAATAAAATAAAACACATTATGGAAAATGCACTAAAAGTTGATAGTCAAGCGACTGTTCTAGCTCATGAGGATGACATTACTAATGTTTTTTCTAAATTAGAATTGTTAAGGTTTAAGGAAACGAATTTGTGGTGTTCCTTGAGCTTTACATATCAGAACGTAAGGTACCTAGGGGGTTAAGAATGAAGAAGTTCCCCTCTTTTGCACTTAACAATATTAAGTTTATGGAAGAATGGAATGATAATTTAACTAATTGCTCAATAATCTTGATGAAACAACTTTTATGCCATAAAAAAGAAGAAAGGGAACAGGTCCTTACTGACATAAATAATGTTATTGAGACTTTAAAACCATTTGAATCCTCCCAGAAATATATGGATTATACCAGTGATGTGCGGTGACTTCAGAGGCTGGTGAGGCAGTGTCTAGGAATCGGATACGCCTTCATTCTTTAGATATCCTTTGTTGAAGAAATAGCAATTGCACATGGGCGAGCCAATATCTATATGCAGCCACCATTCAGTATCTACTGAGCATATTTAGATATGATTTTCAACAAAGGATATCTGGTTTTCTTCATTCTTTTGATATCCTTTGTTGAAAAGCATATCTAAATATGCTTAGAAGCTATTGAGCATATTTAGATATGAATTACAACAAAGGATATCAAAAGAATGAAGAAAACCAGATATCCTTTGTTGAAAATCATATCTAAATATGCTCAGTACCTACTGAGCATATTTAGATATGCTTTTCAACAAAGGATATCAAAAGAATGAAGAAAACCAGATATACTTTGTTGAAAATCATATCTAAATATGCTCAGTAGCTACTGAGCATATTTAGATATGCTTTTCAACAAAGGATATCAAAAGAATGAAGAAAACCAGATATCCTTTTTTGAAAATCATATCTAAATATGCTCACTAGCTACTGAGCATATTTAGATATGCTTTTCAACAAAGGATATCAAAAGAATGAAGAAAAACAGATATCCTTTGTTGAAATTCATATCTAAATAAGCTCAGTAGCTTCTAAGCATATTTAGATATGCTTTTCATCAAAGGATATCAAAAGAATGAAAAAAAATCAGATATTAGATGTAAATTTGAAAGTTATTTAAAATTGCATGCTCTTTCTAAATCATGAAAGAAAACATATGGGTTTCATCTCCCTTTCAATGGTGTCTTTGAAAACTGGTCAACTTAGTAAACATCTGTTTTTAGTCTAAAGGATTGTAACAGAAACTCTTGCCAGATAACAAAATGCTTGCTCTGATTATGAGATCTACAAATCCATGCCCATTAAAATATGTTTCAAACATACTTTTTTACTTCAATGCTGCAAATTATGCTTATAGATTCCTTCATTATTCAGTAAATATAAAAATGTTGTGAACCAGTGGCAGCTGGTGAACAGGTATAGGCACAGACAAAGGCTGTGGTGGACATTTTACAAAGTAAAGACCGTAGTGAAGGACAACAAGGTCACTATTTATACAAATGAAAAAATAAGAGTGCATGGTCTTACCTTCTCAGAGACAGCAATTTCTCCACTTTCTATGATGATAATGAAATTTTTCTGCAAGTCCCTTTGAAATTAAAATGTAAAATTAGGCATTGTTTCTCAACTGAAGTCCTCAAGTGCCCCAAAAGACCAGGCTTTCATTATAGCCGAACCAGTGCTGCATTGGTGAAATAATCAGCTGATGGTTGATAGCAGGTTAGAAAACAATCCATCCATGGTATTACTGCTGCTAAGCTGAACACTTCAATTGTGCACTGGTTCATCTATAATGAAAACCTGGTCTGTTGAGGCTACTTGAGGGCCACGGTTAAGAAACGTTGCACTAAAGCACCAGTTCAACTGCAATCTGTTGACCTTGAGAATAAAGCATTTTTTTAAAGTTTGATCATATATTGCAATACCAGAATATGGTATTGCAAATTAACTTTAAAGAAAAGAAAAAAACATTTTGTTATGTTTAAAATAGGTCTTTAATAACTTATATTATAAAACATCTAACAAATATTAACATATTAACAATCAAAACTTTTTTACTGTGACTGGTCTTGTTCATTTCCCTCATTTGTAGACAAGGTCAATCCTTCTATCTTTTTTAACAAAGTTTTCAATCACTTTATTAAGAAAATCTTCACAGTTCTTTTCATGCAACTGTACCAGTCTTTCTCTCTCAATAGCTAAAACAGCCAAAGAGGAAAGTCGTCCTTGACTGGTCCGATTCCTGCTATGAGTTTTTATGCGCTTTAAAGCAGAGAAGGACCTCTCAACAGAGGCCGTTGTAGCTGGTATTGTGAGAACCAGCTTCAGTAATTTCACTGCCTCTGGAACAGTCTTCATGAGATCGTTGTTGGCCAAAAAGTTTAGTAGATCTGTAGGTGATTTGCAATCATTTCTCACCATTTCTGAACTATAACATCCAATTAGATCAGATTTTAATCGAACTAAGTCAAAGTATTTGCCATATCTTGCTAGGCTCTGCAGTTTTTGGTCATCAATATGTTTGGACATCTCAAGCAATTTAGTGCAATCGACCAAACAAAGGAATTCTAGCTCAGCAAAATGGTCAAACCGAGCTTTCATTTGAACGTTTACATTGTCCATAATGTTGTAAAACAACCTTCTCCTCACATCTTTTATTGGCTGTTTACTCCTTACATTGTCTGTCAGCCCCATTCTGATGCAATCCGCCTCAAATGTACCATACAAATTGTCAAACTCTTGTCTGTGATTTTCAAGAAATTTCATGGTATCAGCAATTCTCCGACAGCAGAATCCAACATCCATCACTTTACTCTGCAGCAATCGAAAGAGTGCGTCAGTTTGTATGAAAATGGCCTCATATGTCATAAGCAAGAAGCAGGTTGATGCTTTATTCAGAAAGAAGCAATATCCTTCAGACATCATCAAGGTCTCATGATCCCAACCATCTGGATTTTCTCTGAGAAACAGGAACATAGCACGTATATCACTTTGATACATGTTGACCGTCTGCACTAGTCTGGAATTTGAACTCCATCTGGTGGGTGCTGCTCTCGGTAAACGTCTCTTCACCATATCGTCCAGTAGGTGGGTGCGCTTTGTCGATTTACTGAAAAACGTAGCCATTCCCTCAAGTGTAGAAAAAAATACTTTACACTCTTCTATAGATTTTGCAGAATTAGAGAGCACCAGGTTTAACTTGTGTGCATAACAATGAATAAAAGTTGCTTCAGGTACTTTTTCTTTAATCTTTGCTTGCACCCCATTAATAGCTGATGCCATCACAGAGGCTCCGTCGTAAGTCTGAGCTACCAGCTTTTCAAGACAATTATATTTCTCCAACACTCCCAATACATAGTCTGCAATAGCTGGTGCTCGTCTGTCAACCACTTCATCAAATCCTAAGAACGCCTCCTTCACAATTATCTCACTGTTCAGCTCACTTTTAGCCACATAACGCAAAATTACAGAGATTTGTGTTATGTTTGTAACATCGGTTGTCTCGTCTACTTCCACAGCAACAAAGGGGGCTGCATTAATCTCCTTTCTTATATCATCTCTCACTATATCAGCTACTGCTTCGATTAAGTCATTCTGGATTCTATTTGAACATCCAGAAAACACAGTGGATGTTTGCAAATGTCTTGCAAAAGTTGCATCTTTCCATGCAAACATATGCAATAGCTCCACATAGTTGCCACGATTAGAGGACTTTGCACCCTCCTCGTTACCACGGAATGCTATTTCCTGTTTGCCTAGATAGAAGGTTGCTTGAATAAGGTTTTTTAAAATCTCACGGTTTTCAGTCACTTTTGCATTGTGGTTGATGATATCTAATCTCCGCTGTTCATTTAAAGCAGTATCTATCCTTCTCGCTAATCCAAAGGTTTTCCAAGCAAATTGGTTTTGAATGTGACTGGTCGATTTCTCATGTTTGCTAGTGCCCCTTGATAGATTTTTTAAATCTCCAAATCCAGCATTTGTCCAAACATTATCTGTAGTGGAGAATAAAATACACGGAAAGCAGTATAGGCGATTCTTTGTAGCACAGCCACACAGCCATTCTTTCCTTTGATACCATTCAATTTGGAATGTACGTGTCATCGTTTTGTCTTTTTGAAGTAAGTCCTTCAGCTCAGGCATTGGTCTTCCTTTATTTATTACTTCTTTTTTTGCGGGAAAGTCCAATCTTGAGAAATTTCTAAGGTTGGATATAGTGTTTTCCATTTTCCAAAAATTAGAATACTGAACACCTGGAAACAGATAAAAAAATGAGAGAAATCAGAAGGAGAGAACTAGAGTTAATCAAAGTAAATATAAAAATATACATATTGTGTAAAAAACAACAAACAACTTACTTGCTTTCTTGCATAATGAACATCTAGATATGCTCTGTGTAGTGTAGCCCTGTCCTTATTGCGATATGGGAGCTGATATCTTTTAAACTGCAGTCAGATTCTGAATAACTATCTACGCATGCGCAACAACTGGAACATCAAAACGAGGGCAAGGTCAAAAGGAATTTGAATAAACTACATTAAAAAAACACTAAAATGGATAAACATCTGTAGACTGTGACATACGATAGCAGATGACATGAGTAATTTTTTATTCTTTGATATTCTCAAGCAGCAGAATATAGGCAACCTGGCAATGTAATGTACAATACTAATAAAAAATTATCAAATTTTCTTCTCTCTTGCTATATTTTTTTGAAAAATAAGGCATCTAATCTAAGGAGACAGCCATTGTTTGGTTCAGCACCCTGGATAGCGCTTGCTTATTGGTGGGTGCATTTAGCCACAAATCAGCAAGTACAACCCAGGTATTGAACCAAAAATGTGCCGGCTACTAAACTTACATTCTTGCTTTTCAAATAAAGATAGCAAGAGAATGAAGAAAAAGTGATAATAGGAGACAATTAGAAAGTTATCTAAAATTGCATGCTCTAAGGAGTCGACATGCCCTGAGCTTCCGGGGGAGGAGCACAGGTGTGTGTCTAGGTGCTGCACCTGTTTCGATCTCTCCTGCCTACAAGCTATTGGCGAGAACCACGCCTAAACCCTCCACCTGAGGGCGGCTTGTACTGCTGATTTTTTATCGCTGTCGGATGCTCGGTAGTGCCATAACATTGCACTATTGCTGCGTGAAGCAGCTCTGCAAGGGACCCAAATTTGGGGTTAAAGCCAACCATCTGCATTAATGACTTTGTTGCTATTATTCATTGCCGATATCAAAAGAAGGTCTGTGGCTGGGATAAATATCTCCTAAACTAAAGTAGCTTATATCTCTAGTGCCGGGGAACCCCCCTGTTTGGTCTTATAGAGACGGATGGTGGATGCTACTGATATCGCACTGTGGTGTATTCTCCGGAACATTGAACTGTTACCTGTTTCTCCTGTGTTGCCCGATACTGTAACAGGGAGCCGGATCTACTTTGTCCCCCGGTAAGCCGCGGAAGGAGAACGGCGGCTGAGCGGCTGGAGTCCCTGGAAAAAGGCTGTGCCCATTGGATCACTCGGCTTCCGCTATGTTGTGGTGAGAGGGGTTAGGGCCTCGTATCGTACGAGGTGCCTGTGTCGGAGCCCCTGTTGCACAGAGTGCCATTCTATATCCTGACTGGGCCGCTGCTCTCGAGCTGGAAAAGCGCTCCTCCTCCCACCGGTGCTGCGCGAGGGGGGGCTGCTGGTATCAGAGGCTCACTAACTGGTGGCTGAATCCCGGACACACAGGACGGGTAATGTAGATAATCTGCAATGTCCACAGATGCTTAATTCTACCCGGAATGACCAGGCTTACTTTGGGATGGTTCTCGTCTGATCTCTGTTATCCATCCCCGAAATCTACAGAGACTCTTAGGTTCTCTGGGCTCCTATGTTTATCCCTACAGGACTGGTTCCAAATAAGCTGGACTAATTGGGCCATTAAAACTGGTTGACAGGGGTAAAAGTGTTTAAATTTAAAAAGACATGAAAGGCTATTTCTACTATAGTTAACTCGTTATAAAGGGAAGAAAGATATTACACCTATTGTATATTTATTAGCTAAACTTTTCTGGTTGCATACAGGTGTTATACTTTTTACAAGTTTTTGCGCATAATACATCTCTTTTTTCTCTTTTTTCCTTTATTGTATGGAATGATGATACCCTATCATACTGCTTCCGGTTAAAACAATGCCTGGCTGTGTTGGCCCAGAAGCCGTTAGTTAGTGGTGCTAGAACTAAAAATCCATGTTCTTGTTTTTTGTAAAGTACCTAAGTCTGTACCTCAACACTCTAGGAATTGAATGTATTGCTTCTACCACGGGCTTACTGTTGTCATACAGGGTCACTTAAAAGTGCTTGAAAATATGTGCAGGATGATTGATGGTAAAACCCAGTTGTATACATAAAAATAGAACTGACCTAGCAGGTTACAAAGGTTGTTCACGGTATAGAATTAATGCAATTGTGGAAAACTGTAAGTGCGCTAGGAGTTCATATAAGTTTTAGGCTGTGAGCATATGCAGGTACAGCACGGCCAACAGGAGTAAAAGTGTTTAAAGTTAAAAGCTGTGACAAGCTATTTTCATCATAGTTAACTTTTCATAAAGGGAAGAAAGTTATTACACCTATTGTATATATATTAGTTAAATTTTTCTGGTTGCACACAGGTGTTATACTCCCTACAAAATATTGAAGGCTAAAATTTTTGGCTTATAATTGATCATTGTATAGAACTAATGCAATTGTGGAAAACTGTAAGTGCGCTAGGAGTTCATATAAATCTTAGGCTGTGAGTATATGCAGGTACAACACGGTTAACAGGAGTAAAAGTGTTTAAAGTTAAAAGCTATGAAAAGCTATTTCCACTATAGTTAACTTTTCATAAAGGGAAGGAAGATATTACACCTATTGTATATATATTAGCTAAATTTTTCTGGTTGTATACAGGTGTTATACTCTCTACAAGATATTGAAGGCTAAAAAGATGTTAGAAAATGTGCGCAGGAGGTAGATGGTAAAAACTGGTTGTAGACATATAAATAGAACTGACCTAGCAGGTTACAAAGGTTGATTATTGTATAGAACTAATACAACTGTTGAAAACTGTAATTGCGCTAGGAGTTCACATAAATCTTAGGCTGTGAGTATATACAGCTATACCCAGGGATGTCTATTGATCATTCCCTTTAGTCACAGACACGAATGATCTTACTTCACGGCTAATTTACGCACAAAAGAAGGTAGAAAATAAAAGGAGAAAAAGTAAAATAAATTTAGATAAGACACCACTCTTTCCTCACTCCCTTCCTTCCTATTTTTCGTTCTCTGGGGTCTTTTTCCCCCCTCTATCACTTTAGATTATTTTTGTGCTGTTTGTTTTCCTTCACTTCCCCTCCCCCACTAATTAATGGACAAGTTCCTACACTCCCAATCCAAAACTTCACCTTTAATCATGTCTGCTAGACAAAGGGATAAAAGAACTAAGCCTAGCATTGAGACGGCTGGCGAGATACAGCTGGCCCCACGTGACTCCCTTAGTGCTCATGAGTCCATTGACCTACAGACCCTAGTTTCAGATATATCTATGGCCCTTGCACCTAAGTTTGAGTCACTTAAAACTGAGATAAAGTACGAAATTGCCCAGCTAAGCTCAGAGATTAAACAATTCTCAGAGAGATTTTCTGAGGTAGAACAAAGAGTATCGGATCTTGAAGATCTTACCATAGCCCAAAACACTAAGTTAGAAGTTACTTCCTTAGCCCTGGTTAAATTACAAAACAAAGTAGAAGATCTGGAAAACCGGGCTAGACGAAATAACTTAAGAATTATAGGGGTTCCCGAGGGGAAGCAATTTGAAGATTTAACTAAACTGATCACTAAAACACTTCCAACACTGCTGAATATCCCTGAGACATATCAGGATATTGTCATAGAACGAGTACATAGGTTAGGACCAGTATCCTCTTCAAGAAACAATGTGAGGCCAAGACCAATCCTAGCCAAATTTTTGAATTATCAAGACAAATTGATGTTTTTGCAAGCTTTTCGAAAGAGTCAGCCCATACTCCTGGAAGGGACAAAAATATTGTTGTTCCAGGATTATGCCGCAGATACTGCTTTTAAAAGAAAAGAGCTGGCACCGGTTTGCACCAAACTGATACAGCAAGGATTGCGTGCAACAATTGTTCATCCTGCTAAGCTTCGACTGGTCTATGATAACACCTCATATTTTTTTGAGTCTGCCAAAGCGGCAGAGGCCTTTTTGTCCAAAAATAACATAGCTCAATAGATTGTTTTTTTTTGAGCATGAATGGATCCATTGGGGTATTACCAGGTTGGGTTCCTTTCAGATTAGGGTACCAGACGGTCCAAACGTCTGGGTTTTGTCTTGTCTGTTTTTTGTTTTTTGGGTGTTTTTTTTTTTTTTTTTTTTGTTTTTTGGGGTTTTTTTTTTTTTTTTTTTTTTTTTTTTCTCCTTCTTCTCTCTTCCTCCCCCGCTACCGCCTCCCGTCTTGGGTTGTAGAGTTTATATAAAATGAATGGGATTAAATTTGTTTCCTGGAATATAGGAGGCCTTACTTCCCCTATTAAGAGAAAAACGATTATTTCTTATCTTAAGAAAATAGGCGCTTCTATTGCTTTTTTACAGGAAACACACTTGAAAACACAAGAAATCCTCAAACTCAAATCTGCATGGGTAAAAGAGGTCTTTTTTTCACCTAGTTGTAGTCGCAAAGGTGGAGTTGCTATTCTCTTGGGGAAAAAATTTAATTACGAGATAATTCAGAGTCAGTCAGATAAAGAGGGGAGATATATTATTTTGAAAATTAAGATTGCTGGTTGTTTGTATACGTTATGTAATGTATATGCCCCAAACGTTTTTGATTTGTCTTTCTGGGATGCGTTGCAGGCCAAGCTTATGACATCTGCAGAAGGCTTCCTCATTTTAGCTGGCGATTTTAACATGGCTCCGCAGTATCCATTAGATAGAATGAGGCAGCAGGAATTCTCTAAAAAAACCAAAAGGGATAATCTTGAGTCAAAGTTGTTTTCTAGGATCTTTTCTAACTTGAGAGTAAGGGACATTTGGAGACTCCAAAACCCAGATACGCGGGACTTTACGTGTCTGTCAAAGGCACATAAGTCATTGTCCCGGATTGACTTATTTTTGATTGATGAAAGACTATGTAAATCCAAAGTATCAGCTCAAATATTGCCTATAACGGTATCTGATCATGCCCCAATTTGTTTTGAATCTCAAATCGGCACATTTTTGCAGGCCAATAATCGCTTCTTCTATCCTAAGTTTTTGTCTTCTGATGTTAAGTTTAGAAATTTTTTGGAAACCAAATTTGCGGATTTCGCTATGTTTAATGTAGAGGCCAGGAGTCGGCCGTCTTTGTTTTGGGAAACGGCTAAAGCAGTGATGAGAGGGGAGATTCTTGCTTACACTATTAGGCGTACAAAGAGTCTTAAAAAGCGTGAGAATGAACTGCTTCAGGCAGTCACAAATTCTTATAATCTATACTTACTGGAAAAGACACCCCAGAAGTGGGCCAAATACACTACTGCATTAGAGGCGAGAGACTCATTGTTGATATATAAAGCCACCCAAAAGGATATACGTTTTTCTGCAAAATTCTATAAGTACGGGAATAAGACGGGTAAACTTCTAGCTAGATTAGTTAAGCAAGATTTAGGATCCCAGTTAATTGACGGTCTCTATAGAAAGGGGCAAATAGCCAGCTCTCCACAGGACCTTATGCAAATTGTTTTTGATTATTATCAATCTATTTATTCGGCTAAACCAACTGATACCTTGGAACGTCAGAGGTTTTGGTCAGGCATCACGTTTCCATCATTAATAGCATCGTTAACGGAAGATCTTGAATCTCCTATTACTGAAGCAGAAGTGGCTAAAGCTATTAGTAAGTTGGGATATAATAAAGCATCGGGACCGGATGCAATACCTAATGAATTCTATAGATCGATACCAGATATTATAACACCGTACTTAACTACATTATTTAATCATATATATATAGAGGGCAATGCTCCTACATCTAGCTTTACCGCATCATTTACGTCCCTGATTTTAAAGAAGGGAAAAGATCCAAAAGCAATAGAATCTTATAGGCCAATCGCCCTCATGAATACGGATTATAAATTGTTAACTACAATCCTTGCACAGCGGCTGCAGTCCCTTCTCCCTTCTATTATCAATTCAGATCAGGCCGGGTTTATGAAGAATAGGAATTCTGCCGCCAAGATAAGAGAACTTTTGTTAACCTTAGACTTTTTTTTCAATACTACGATCTCCGACCAAAGGGGAGGAGTAAATGAAGCGGATTTGGCAATATTAGCCATAGACGCCGAAAAGGCCTTTGATTCAATCCATCACGATCATCTTTTAATTTCTTTAGAGAAGTTTGGGTTTAAAGGCAATTTCACGAATTTTATAGATAAACTATATCATACGGCTTCTACCAGACTAATAGTTAATGGCCAGCTGTCCCCAGAGATAACTCTTCAGAGGGGAACGAGGCAGGGGTGTCCCCTGTCCCCGCTCCTTTTTAACATCGCTATTGAACCTCTTGCACTAATGATAAGACAGAGGCTTGAGGGGATTGTAGTCGCTGGACGTAAAGTAAGAATAGCATTATATGCGGATGATATTCTTCTGTATTTAGCTAATATCCGTAGGAATTTACCAATTTTGATGGCCATTATACAACAGTTTGGATCCTTTTCAGGGTATAGGGTAAACATAAGTAAATCCGAATTTCTTTGGGTTAGGCAGACAAATGACTCTCCTATAAACATACCTTTTTCTATAGTAAAGGACTCGTTTAAATACCTGGGTATAAATATATCTAGTAACCCCGATACCTGGTATGCGCTGAATATCCCTCCTGTTTTAAACAAGGTTAGAGCAGCTCTCAAGAACTGGCAGAACTTGCCTCTGTCATTATCTGGGCGCATAGCAGTATATAAAATGATTCTACTACCTAAAATATTGTATGTTCTACAGAACACTCCTGTATTACTGAAGAAAAAGGATATTACCTTATTTAATTCATCTCTTCGAGCCTTCTTATGGCAGGACAGGAAGCCCAGAATGTCACTGGCAAAACTTTCTTTCCCAATTGGAACTGGGGGTCTGGCTCTACCTGATTTAAAGGCATATAATTATGCTTTTCTAATTCGCATTGTAGCGGACTGGTTATTTCAGCGCAACTATGTTACAAATATTGATCTCGAGACTAGCATCATGTATCCTTTTGTACCGGCGGCACTTATACATATGGACACGCCCAATATTCCGTCCCATATTAGAAGATATAAAACAATACACAACATAATTCTTGCTTGGAAAAAGGTATGTAATCTGCTGGTAATAGAATATCATGTATCCCGATACTTGCCATTTGTAGGGAATCCACAATTTCAGGATGGTTCACCCTCTTTAATTTTTTTAAAATGGAATACTCGAGGGCTTAATGACGTTTCCCAGCTGCTTGATATAGAAGAAGGCTGCATACAATCATTTGATGCATTAAGATTGAAATTCAATCTTCCACATAGTAATTTTTATGCTTACCTTCAAGCCAGACACTACGCCATGAAGTTAGTAAATGAGTTCGGCTGGAACTGGTCTTTAGTGCAGCTGGACAGGTGGCTTATCTTGGTAAAGAACGGAATTACGTCAATCTCCCCATGCTATAGGTTACTGGTATCGGACAGAGGTACAATCAATCTTGATAAGATTGCGGGTAACTGGGCTAAACTCCTGGATAGAGAAGTTGATTCTAAAATACCTTCTACCTCAATCCAAGAGGTTGCTCGGACAACTCTCTCGTCTACATGGAGAGAATCACATGTCAAGTTGCTACATAGGACATATTTTACACCAGAAAAGGGAACAAGATGTGGGAAATCTAATTTCACTATCTGTCCTAAATGTTCACTTCCTTCTGCAGATCTCTTGCACATGTTATGGACGTGTCCAAAAATTAGGAATATCTGGTCTAAAGTTCAGTTTTGGCTCTGTAGAATACTGGGTCTCCCCTCGATAAGTCTGACAGATCTGAATGTAGTTTTTCTTTTTTCTAATCCAGAAGATAAGCAGCTTAATACTAAACTGATTAATATAACTATACTGGCTGTTCGATATCTGATTTTTAAAAAATGGAAAATGAACTCTGGTCCCAGTATATCTGAAATTAAAAATTGCTTAAAAAAGCAATGTGTTCTCGAACAACATAATGTTAATATTGATAACGACAATGATATCTCCAGGTTTTTTTTAAAATGGTCAGCATTTATTAAAACATTTCCCCCTGCGGAAAGGGAATGTTTGATATATCTTTTACGTAATACTGAACTAGTCCTCCTAGGGAGGTGGTGACGGGGGTTTGAAGAGTTGCGGGTAGGGTCCGTTTTTTGTTTTGTTTTTTTGTTTTTTTTTTTGTTTTTTGTTTTTTGTTTTTTTTTTTTGTTTTTTTTTTTTTTTGTTTTTGTGTTTTTTTTTTTTTTTTTTGTTTTTCTTTTTCTTTTTTTTTTTTGTTTTTTTGTTTGTTCTACAATGTGCTGTTAGTTATGTCTGGGTAAAATTAATATAAAATCATCCAACAAAGAATTAAGTATTATTGTAATGAAGGAAAACTATTATATTCTGGGGCAAGCCTTAGTTAATCAATGTTATACAGTCATTTTTTCTTTTTCTTTTTAATGATCATGTCTATTTTATGCCTGTTATTATGACGTCCAATTATTGCTCCATTATCTAAAATGTATTTACTTGAAAACCAAAAAAAAAAAAAAAAAAAAAAAAAAAAAAAAAAAAAAAAAAAATTGCATGCTCTATCTGAATCAAGAAAGAAACTAATGGGTACAGCGTCCCTTTAAGACCTTATATAAAATAAATATCAGTGGTATGAAATATGTAGGTAGAATGGTCAAAATTTACTTAATGGTGGATTACAACCCTGATAACTTTACTGAGATTTTGTATTCTCCATCTAGATTAATACATTTGAATGAAAAATAGTGAGGAGAAAATAGTCACAAAATTCTCTTTACATCTGACCAAAGACTAATACTTGACAATCCACAGTCAATAACACATTACAAAGTAATGTACTATATATAATATTTAAGTACTTATTTTTATTCAGTGTAATATGTTAAAGGGACAGTCTAGTATAAACTAAACTTTCATTATTCAGATAGGACTTTTAATTTTAATCAAATTTCCAATTTACTTTTATCATCAAATTTGCTTTTTTTTATTGGTATTCTTAGTTTAAACTAAACATAGGTAGGCTCATATGCTAATTTCTAAGCCTTTGAGGGCTGCCTTTTATCACATGCTTTTTAAATCTGTTTTCAACACAAAGACAAAGTAAACTTAGGCCATATAGATAAAACTGTGTTCAGGCACAGGGGGTTATTTAAGATTTAGCACAAAACAATGCTAAATTTAAGACAATAGATAATAAACAGTCACAGTCATGTGATCAGGGGGAGGTAAAAAGTATATTAATATAACTGTATTGGTTATACAAAACTGGGGAATGGGTAATAAAGGGATTATCTATCTTTTGAAACAATAACAATTCTATGGTAGACTGTCCCTTTAAATCAAAATCAGTGTAACAAAAACAATGACAGAGGGCTATTCTGTTCTGCTCTACCTTTGATGTGGACGTTTTTATTGTTTGTTAAGGTTTGACACATGTGCATTGCAAAAGTGTGCCCTGACTTGTGTCACTGTCCAGTATCACAGGATTGTAAATTTTTGGTCAACAAATTTGGTATATTATTGCTGTCCCTGGGCTCTATTAACCTTAACCACAGTGGCAATTCTAAATCCTAAACCAATTACCTGTTTCATGATGCTAACACAAAAATGCTCATCCAGAGACAGAGTATATATTTATTGTTATAGTATTAAATCTATATTATTCACAATGCCCAACCCATGATTCTTCTATGAGATATCAGACATGGATCTACTTTTTTGTGTGTGACTGTTGCAATGTAATTTGAAGCATGTGTGAGAAATATCAGGGAATATAAATAGGATTAGGCAGTAGGCACCAAAGTATGTTTTTTTTCTTTTATTGAATTACTTTCATGCAAAAATAATTTTTAATTGAATTGACACTGTCAATTGGTGCCTAATGCCTAATCCTATTTATATTCCCTGATATTTCTCACACATGCTTCAAATTACATTGCAACAGTCACACACAAAAATGTAGATCCATGTCTGATATCTCATAGAAGAATCATGGGTTGGGCATTGTGAATATAGATTTAATAATAATAACAACCATTCACTCACTGTCTCACTCCTGTCCTGAGGCCACACACAAAAAATCAAGTGAACAGTCAAGTGTTTATGTTTTTAAAATTTCAAGCAGCCTTAATATTTTCATTTTAGTTTACTAATACGCAGCCAACCTCGCAACAAGCCAAGCCTGAGCTGACTAGTAAGCCTCCCTGGCCTGTAGCCATAAAGCCACCCGGTCCCACCCCACGTGGGTGATTGAACGTTACTCAGTCTCTCTCTTAATAATTTTAGTTACTGTTTTGACTCCGTCCTGAGTCCACTTTCCCTATTCCCTGAGGCCACTCAAAAAAATCAACCAAGTGAAGGTGACAGTCCAGTGACACAGTCCATAATAGCAAGCAAGGAAGCCACCTGGTCCCACGTTCAGATTCAGAACGTTTTACTATTACTATTTTTTTAGTAACTGTTTTTGTCAGTGCTATAAATTGGTGTGAAAAACACACATTATAGCACTAAGCACTGACAAAAACAGTTACTACAAAAATAGTAAGAGTAAAAGGTTTTGAGAATTATATCAATAGTAGTAACTTTAACTTACACAGAATGTCAAATTATCAATAAAGCCCTAATGTGGATTTTGTTCCCCAATATATCAGAATAATCAGACCTTCAAACGTTGTCAAGTATAATTCAACAGAACACAACACAGCATATAATTATACTCATTTGCATTGTCAGGTGTGATTGTGCATTACATCACACATACATCACACAGCTTGCTAAGCCTTGGAAAGTACAATAGTTATACAGGAACGCAGAATAAAGCTGCATGTTTAACCATTTGACTGCCTGAAATCTGCTGTGCAATACAAATAAAATGTGATTTATTATTCTGCAATTATGAAATATTCCTCTCCCCTTGATTAACCTTTTCACCCCCAAACTAACACAGTGACCCTATAGAAATTGTCACATGATATGCTTGTCATTGCTGGCATTACTCACCGGAAAAACTTTAGTAAAGTTTGTCACAAAGCTGAGAGCTGCCTAGGGGCACCTTCAATTACAGGTACTTCTTGTCCTATTATATCGTTTACATATTGTCTCACATTTTGTGTGCAAAAAATATTATATATATATCAAAACAAAACTGCCAAGTGGAATTAATCATCATTACGTTTAAAGAAAGCTTTACAGGTGGCCCTCGTTTTACAACGGTTCAATTTACACCATTTCAGAATAACAACCTTTTTTTCCAGTCATGTGACTGCTATTGAAAAGCATTGAGAAGCAGTGCATTTATTAAAATAGCCATTAGGTGGGGCTGTCCGCTTGTGTTGCAGCAAAGCCAAGCAAGCTGAAATTAATCAGTTTAACTAGACCTGAGCTATCGAGCAGATTTCAAAGGAACAAGATCTTCCTGTCTATAACTCACTCCAGATTGGAATGCATAGAAAGAACTGTTGAATATAATCTTTACATGGAAAGCGCAATTAAGTTTATATTAACATACCATTGAGGTTTACATTCATCAGGCCTTAAAAAACCTAAGGGGTAGTCTTTTTACCCTCTAATTATAATACACAGGTTTCCCCTTGATGGCAACCGGAAGGTTAGGCTAAGGCCTCTAGTTAGTTTAACTAAAAGTGTTTGTTTTTGTGTACTTGTCTTGTTGTATAATCCCTACCCTTACCTAAGGTTCAACCACTAAGGGTCCAAGAGTGATCCATCCCACATTTAAAAGGGATTAAAAAGAGGACATTCTACTAATATACACATATATGTCTCTTGAATACTGATTCTATTAGCATCAAATGTATATTTTTGTGTATCCTCAAAAAAAAAAAAAATATTTTGAATGGGACATAAAGTTTCAATAAGAAAAACCCTCAAAAGGGTCAAAAATATAGTTCAAGAATTCCAGATCCATTAACACCCATTATAAGCATTTGAAGTCAAAACCCAGGTGAGGATCAGTCTACACCTTAGTTGTCTTAAAGTCTTACCTTAGATTAAGCTGCAAATAGCCTCCTGCACCTTTACTATATCATGCAGCAGGAACGGTAAAAAAGTTATTTTAAGATTAATATTGTTTCTGGCCACTTTGAAATGGCTGCTAAGCTCCGACCACTGGGCTGCATATGGCGTCCAATCACAAAAGGCTCATTAGTTGGATTTAACAGAGCTTGGCAGCCATTTCAAAGTGGCCAGAAACAATATTCATTTTCAAGTTACTTTTTTTTTACTGTTCCTGCTGCATGGTATAAAAAAGGGCGCATGAGGTTATTTAGCAGCTTACTCTAAGGTAAGACTTTAAGATGAATAAGGTGTAGCCTGTCCCTTCAACTATGATAAGTTGAAGCTTAATTGGATCAAAAATTGGGTAGTGGATGAGTGGGAAATGGATTCTCATCCAATTTGATAAATATATTGGAAAACTTGAATTTAGGCCAGTGAATGAGAAAAAACAGACTGCTACTTCAAACAACATAAAACTGTTAAATCAACTTGAAGTTGTTAATTATTTGCTCATATATTTTATAGACTGTCTCTAAATGGCTTTTTTTTAGCTTAGTATATTCAATCTGTGATTAGTTCAATTGTGAAATTCAAATGGACATTAAACTCAAAACATGTTTCCCCTTAAAATGTTCAATTATGCAAACTAAAGGAAAATCTTTACAATGCACTTTCGTTAATATTCATTATTTCAACTGCTTTTTCTGTCATTTGAAAAGGACCATTGTCCTCCTAAATAATGCACAGTGGTTTTGTGATATGTAGGAGCTCTTTTTATATATGTTGTGTATTGGCCACATTGAGGTAAGATAAACAATACTCAAAAGGCTGTTTAAGAAGTTTGTAACTGAATTGTAAAACAACACAAATGTTGCTAGCAAAATGACAGTTCTAAATATCTTTAAAACATTTATTTTGCATGAAGATCTTTTGCAACTCATAGATTAATTTCTGATTCACATTCAGCAAAAATATAACCTCCACGTC
This sequence comes from Bombina bombina, assembly GCF_027579735.1. NCBI lineage: Eukaryota > Metazoa > Chordata > Amphibia > Anura > Bombinatoridae > Bombina > Bombina bombina. Next base: position 115,141,785 of record NC_069501.1, on the reverse strand, counting down.
CCTTTAACAATTCTTTTGCATCTATATTTTTATTTAGCTCTACCTTTTTTTACTCAGTATTTTTTAACATTAAACTTCATAATGTATGAGGTGTATTGCCATAAATATACTAAATGTGGGGTGTGTTATTGAAACTATTCCACAGTGGAATAGTTTCAATAACACACCCCACATTTAGTATATTTTATGGCAATACACCTCATACATTATGAAGTTTAATGTTAAAAAATACTGAGTAAAAAAAGGTAGAGCTAAATAAAAATATAGATGCAAAAGAATTGTTAAAGGGACGTGGAGGTTATATATTTTTGCTGAATGTGAATCAGAAATTAATCTCTGAGTTGCAAAGATCTTCATGCAAAATTAATAAATGTTTTAAACATATTTCCACTAGTACCTATTGAGGTAAGATAAACAATACTCAAAAGGCTGTTTAAGAAGTTTGTAACTGAATTGTAAAACAACACAAATGTTGCTAGCAAAATGACAGTTCTAAATATCTTTAAAACATTTATTTTGCATGAAGATCTTTTGCAACTCAGAGATTAATTTCTGATTCACATTCAGCAAAAATATAACCTCCACGTCCCTTTAACAATTCTTTTGCATCTATATTTTTATTTAGCTCTACCTTTTTTTACTCAGTATTTTTTAACATTAAACTTCATAATGTATGAGGTGTATTGCCATAAATATACTAAATGTGGGGTGTGTTATTGAAACTATTCCACAGTGGAATAGTTTCAATAACACACCCCACATTTAGTATATTTATGGCAATACACCTCATACATTATGAAGTTTAATGTTAAAAAATACTGAGTAAAAAAAGGTAGAGCTAAATAAAAATATAGATGCAAAAGAATTGTTAAAGGGACGTGGAGGTTATATATTTTTGCTGAATGTGAATCAGAAATTAATCTCTGAGTTGCAAAGATCTTCATGCAAAATTAATAAATGTTTTAAACATATTTCCACTAGTACCTATTGAGGTAAGATAAACAATACTCAAAAGGCTGTTTAAGAAGTTTGTAACTGAATTGTAAAACAACACAAATGTTGCTAGCAAAATGACAGTTCTAAATATCTTTAAAACATTTATTTTGCATGAAGATCTTTTGCAACTCAGAGATTAATTTCTGATTCACATTCATCAAAAATATAACCTCCACGCCCCTTTAACAATTCTTTTGCATCTATATTTTTATTTAGCTCTACCTTTTTTTACTCAGTATTTTTTAACATTAAACTTCATAATGTATGAGGTGTACTGTATTGCCATAAATATACTAAATGTGGGGTGTGTTATTGAAACTATTCCACAGTGGAATAGTTTCAATAACACACCCCACATTTAGTATATTTTATGGCAATACATACACCTCATACATTATGAAGTTTAATGTTAAAAAATACTGAGTAAAAAAAGGTAGAGCTAAATAAAAATATAGATGCAAAAGAATTGTTAAAGGGACGTGGAGGTGATATATTTTTGCTGAATGTGAATCATAAATTAATTAATCTCTGAGTTGCAAAGATCTTCATTCAAAATTAATAAATGTTTTACATATTTCATTTTCCAGTGGAAAATGAAATATGTAAAACATTTATTAATTTTGAATGAAGATCTTTGCAACTCAGAGATTAATTAATTTATGATTCACATTCAGCAAAAATATATCACCTCCACGTCCCTTTAACAATTCTTTTGCATCTATATTTTTATTTAGCTCTAGCTTTTTTTACTCAGTATTTTTTAACATTAAACTTCATAATGTATGAGGTGTATTGCCATAAATATACTAAATGTGGGGTGTGTTATTGAAACTATTCCACAGTGGAATAGTTTCAATAACACACCCCACATTTAGTATATTTTATGGCAATACATACACCTCATACATTATGAAGTTTAATGTTAAAAAATACTGAGTAAAAAAAGGTAGAGCTAAATAAAAATTTAGATGCAAAAGAATTTTGCTGAATGTGAATCATAAATTAATTAATCTCTGAGTTGCAAAGATCTTCATTCAAAATTAATATAAATGTTTTACATATTTCATTTTCCCTACTACGGTTACCTACCTAAGAGATGATCAAATCCGTCGTCGTCTAAGACTGTAGATTTTTTACTACGTAGCTGTTAGTAAAAGAATCAATACTCAGTGCTGCTGCTCGATGTCCGACTCTCCGTCTCACTAGTAGTAGTCTGAGGCTGAGACGACGCCGGGCACGTGACAGACGCTGACGACGCGCGCCTCAATTCCGGCAGCCCGCCCAGACAGACTCAGACACAGTTGCGGGCAGCCGGGCAATACTGAGAGATCTGATTGGCTGAGACGGCCAACTTGCTCCCGAGGCGAGCCTCCGGTGTGGGAGCATGGGCCGCATTGAGAGCACTGCTGCATTGCACTGATTATCCTCTTGATGGCAGCAGCAGTCTCTCAGCGGCCCATAGTTCCCAATACATTTCATATTGCGCAATATAAGGATAGCTAGCCTCCAGTTTTTTATTGCGCAATATGAATGTATGTGTAGTATTGTATAATAAGTATAATAAGTTTTGCACAATGCATGCACATAACAAAATAAATTTGGTGGAGGGGTGGGGGGGTAGGGGGGGTCACCTGTTTATTAAAAAAATATAGATTTGAAAAAAAAAAAAGGATTATTTTTTTTTTTTTTTAAATTTTTACAAAAAGGGTGTAATACATAGATTGGCCAGGGGGAGGCACTGCCTCACCTGCCTCTTATGAGTGCATGTCCCTGGATTATACAATACAATTAAATGAGACAATTGATAACTTGGATACTGTTTTGTCTGATAGAAAGGTACAGAAATACCAGAGGGATGTTAAAGACTATGAGCTCAATATAGTCTACTCTTGGCAACAACATAAACCGACTAGATCGAATTGGTTGCCTAATAAGAAAAAAGAAAAAGAAAACTAGAAAAGGGAATAAAAATAAGACTGATAAAAATAAACATGTCACCTTTTCTAGTATTGATACAGATTATCAGGACACTAGTGCACATTTAACAGAAGGTGAACAGACACATAGTCCTCCAGTCCCTAATAAAACTTGTCTGGACCCTAGCACCAGCAGAACAGAATTAAAAACTCTAGTAAAACAACCGAATAAAACAAGTACACCTAAAAAAGTAGCATCTATAGAGAGAGCTGAGCCAACTGAATCTACCTTCCGTTACCCCAGCAGGGTCAAAAAAAATGTTAAGAAATAGCGGTCATTAATCTCTCTGATTACATTTTGTCTAACACTGAATTAAATCTTTTGAATAAAGGTCTTTCATATGCACCAGCTCACAATTTTGATTTGGTTACCACCCTTATAGATATTAATAAATTTGTTCAGAAAATAGTTCTAAAGAAACACTTTAAAGATAATGTAGATGAATATCCTTTTCACCTAGCACCTATAGTCACCCAGCAGGAATCAGTGGGACTTAAATACACTGACTTGACACACCTAACTAACCTAATTACTTTGGAACAAGAGTCCACCCGACTTACTGACACACTGGTTAATAATTGCACTTCCTTTGTATATAAGAACACATCTCATTTTTACCCTTTTCACTCTAGACATCACTTGTTAGACTTGTATCAGAGAGTAGTGGAGAAAGAACGCACTGAATTATATATAACTGTTGACACTAACCCACTAAATATGTCAAATGACAATCTTACTAGACAACAGAGAAAGGCCCTAAATAAGCTCCAACAGAATGATGACATAGCTATAGTCCAGGCAGATAAGGGAGGAGCGGTTGTCATTTTAAACAAACGGGATTATGTCAATGAAGTTTACTCTCAACTTAGTGATTCCAAACTATACACTAAACTAAACTCACCTTTAATCCTACCAATTCTTTCAAAAATAAATTAAGTCACTTGCTGGATTTTGCAACTGAACATAGTTTTATGGATAAAGACTTAGCAGACTATCTTTATGTGGAGGAGCCGACCACCTCATATTTCCGAATTGTACCCAAAATACACAAGGGTTTGGAAAAACCGCCTGGGCGACCTATTGTGGCCAGCACAGGTTCTCTTTGTGAAAGATTGGGTGGTTGGCTTGACCACGTACTTCAGCCTATTATGCTGGCCCTACCAGGATTTATTTGGGACAGTACACACCTTATAACTCCAATTAAAAACATCATTTGGAGAGACTCCTATTCGTGGGCAACCATTAACGTTACAGCCCTCTACTCCAATATCCCTCACACAAGAGGCCTGGAAGCCATAGACTTTATGTTGCACCGACACTCTAATTATAGCGATGAGTTCATAGCATTTATCGTTCAAACTACAGAGTTTCTGTTGAAACATAATTTCTTCCAAGGAGATTATTATCTACAAAGATGTGGCATGGCGATGGGGGCTAAATTTGCCCCCGCCTATGCCAACATCTATATGGGGTGGCTTGAGCTAAATCGGATTTTTTCAGATTCCTTCCCTTACAAAACTAATGTTATTTTATATGGTCATTTTATAGACAACATCATTGTCATTTGGGACAGTAGTGAGGGTAATACTGTTGATAGGTTCATTGACTTCATGAATGACAATGAATACAACCTAACGTTTACAGCCCAGTCACACAAAACCAATAAAGATTTCTTAGATTTGAGTTTAGGTATTATACATAATACAATTTTTACGTCAACTTATCGTAAACCCTTGGCTAGAAACACAATATTAAGAGCTGACTCATGTCACCTGCACCACTTAAAAAGAGGCTTCCCCAAGGCACAATATTTGCGCCTGAGGAGGAATTGTACAGAGCTAACACAATACTATCTGCAGGCGAAGGAACTAACTGATAGACTGATTGACAGGGGTTACCAAAAAGATGTGTTACACAGAATAGAAAGACAAGTGGCAGACTTGAATAGAAAGGACCTACTTTTGGGTAGAAACAACACTGATAAGAATTCTGACCGAGCCAATGCCATAATGCCACATCAGAATATACTGTTTATTACACAATTTAGCAGACAATACCAACAAATCTGTAAAATTATAAAGAACAATTTAACAATCCTTAAAGGTGACGAGGCCTTAACAAATATCCTGTCATCTGGAATTAAATGTAAAAACACCTACGCTGAGAGACATTACAAGCAAGCATTTTGCTGGTAAATACACAATTGCATCTAACTGGTTAAGCCCAAAACCTGGATGTTTCAAATGCGGCCATGTACCCTGCAAGGGCTGTACCTGTATTACAGTAACAGATACTTTTTCCTCTAAGGTTACTAAACAACTATTCCACATTAGAGACAGAATTGATTGTAATTCACAATATGTCATATATCTAGTCAATTGTCTATTTTGTTCATGCCAACATGTAGGTATTACTACTCGGCCATTGAAAGATATAATCCGTGAACACTTGCGTTCTCTGGATGAAAAAGAACCCAGAACTCCAGTTGCCAAACATTTTAGGCTACACAGTCAGGGTTCAAAATATTTTTCATTAGTTGGCATTGTCTTAATTAAGAAACACCCTAGGGGGGGCAACAGGGAAAAAAGTCTAAGGAAAAAATAAATTTTCTGGATTGTAAAACTACACACCAGGGACGTAGACTTATTTGTTGAATAAATACTCATACTGGGTTTATTAGTTATAATTAAGTATGACTATTAAGCTGTCCTTCCCAAACCACCTATGTACCTTATCCCTTTGTATTCCTCATTGATTTTATTATGTTTCATATTTGGTCAAACTCTGGAGCCAACAAGCTTCTATAGAGCCCCTCTACACTTATCTATCTGTCTCCTAGTCCCTTATTGGACTTCTCCTTCCGGACTGGGACTTTTGTACTCATATATGGACAGCAGTACAGATAGGGTTGTGTATCTTTATTAGAACCTTTTTTACTAATTCAAACATACATTGGGTTTATACTGATTACGTGACATAGATTATTGTATCAACCTGTACTTGTATGTGGTTTCCAATATAAACTGATTTGGATTGTTTACCACTATTGTATGTTTTATATATACATCTATCATCCTTAGATATGGTTCTTCATTGCTGAGGGGTGATTGTCTTCCCTTAGTCTTTATAGTGGCTCTATCTTTTAGGTAATAACTTTTTTAGGTTATAATATACAGGGAGTGCAGAATTATTAGGCAAGTTGTATTTTTGAGGATTAATTTTATAATTGAACAACAACCATGTTCTCAATGAACCCAAAAAACTCATTAATATCAAAGCTGAATAGTTTTGGAGGTAGTTTTTAGTTTGTTTTTAGTTATAGCTATTTTAGGGGGATATCTGTGTGTGCAGGTGACTATTACTGTGCATAATTATTAGGCAACTTAACAAAAAACAAATATATACCCATTTCAATTATTTATTTTTACCAGTGAAACCAATATAACATCTCAACATTCACAAATATACATTTCTGACATTCAAAAACAAAACAAAAACAAATCAGTGACCAATATAGCCACCTTTCTTTGCAAGGACACTCAAAAGCCTGCCATCCATGGATTCTGTCAGTGTTTTGATCTGTTCACCATCAACATTGCGTGCAGCAGCAACCACAGCCTCCCAGACACTGTTCAGAGAGGTGTACTGTTTTCCCTCCTTGTAAATCTCACATTTGATGATGGACCACAGGTTCTCAATGGGGTTCAGATCAGGTGAACAAGGAGGCCATGTCATTAGATTTTCTTCTTTTATACCCTTTCTTGCCAGCCACGCTGTGGAGTACATGGACTCATGTTTTTCTTGAAGGATGCAGACTTCTTCCTGTACCACTGCTTGAAGAAGGTGTCTTCCAGAAACTGGCAGTAGGACTGGGAGTTGAGCTTGACTCCATCCTCAACCCGAAAAGGCCCCACAAGCTCATCTTTGATGATACCAGCCCAAACCAGTACTCCACCTCCACCTTGCTGGAGTCGGACTGGAGCTCTCTGCCCTTTACCAATCCAGCCACGGGCCCATCCATCTGGCCCATCAAGACTCACTCTCATTTCATCAGTCCATAAAACCTTAGAAAAATCAGTCTTGAGATATTTCTTGGCCCAGTCTTGACGTTTCAGCTTGTGTGTCTTGTTCAGTGGTGGTCGTCTTTCAGCCTTTCTTACCTTGGCCATGTCTCTGAGTATTGCACACCTTGTGCTTTTGGGCACTCCAGTGATGTTGCAGCTCTGAAATATGGCCAAACTGGTGGCAAGTGGCATCCTGGCAGCTGCACGCTTGACTTTTCTCAGTTCATGGGCAGTTATTTTGCGCCTTGGTTTTTCCACACGCTTCTTGCGACCCTGTTGACTATTTTGAATGAAACGCTTGATTGTTCGATGATCACGCTTCAGAAGCTTTGCAATTTTAAGAGTGCTGCATCCCTCTGCAAGATATCTCACTATTTTTGACTTTTCTGAGCCTGTCAAGTCCTTCTTTTGACCCATTTTGCCAAAGGAAAGGAAGTTGCCTAATAATTATGCACACCTGATATAGGGTGTTGATGTCATTAGACCACACCCCTTCTCATTACAGAGATGCACATCACCTAATATGCTTAATTGGTAGTAGGCTTTCGAGCCTATACAGCTTGGAGTAAGACAACATGCATAAAGAGGATGATGTGGTCAAAATACTCATTTGCCTAATAATTCTGCACTCCCTGTATATTTTTTAGGTCACAAAGTTTTTATGATTTTGGTTTCTAATTTTATGTTTACTCTTCAACTATTATATATTTTTTTATTTTCTTATTTATTTATTGCTATAATAGATTTACTGTTTCTTTTATAGTATCGCCTATGTTGTATTATTTATTATTAATCTTATCTTGATTTATCTGTTATTTTTATAGGCGACTAGTAGTTACATTCTGATATGCATTTACTATTACTTGCTCATTGGTTTATTTTTTTGATTTTTATGTAATATATATATATAAATGAATAATGTTTTATTTTAGTTTAGTTTATTTTAATTTATTCTGATGTTATTTCATCACATATTCTTGAGCTTTTCTTTTGCTTGTTATGAATTTTTCTTTCATATGTCTAGTATTGTACCCTATTGTATGTATTAAATATGAACTATATATGTTTTCTTACCTGTGTGCATCACAGCAGCCTGCATACTTTACTTCCTCTTTTAAGGTGTTGTCCCTGATAAATTTATCTGGGCCTCTGATTGGCTGCACTGCTGCATATAGGTCCATACTCCCCTAGAACTCATCACCTCTGATGTACACATGTGCGAAACGCGTCAGGTGTTAAGCTTGCTACCTACCTGTGCACCTGCAACTTTGTTTAATAAATCAACTTTTTGAACCTGGTTCCTGCTCTTCAGACTGGCCTCGTTTTTCTCCTTCGGGGGATTCCTTATCATTATATGTTTATATATATATTATATATATATATATATATTTTATATATATTTATTTATATATATATATATATAAATATTTATATTTGAGCCCTTCCTTATTAAACACCTTGTTATATGCATATGCCTTTAAACAATGTTAAAAATAGTTAAAAATAGTTTAAAAAGCACTTATATGTATATAGCGATCTTATCTCTACCTTATTAATTAAACAGGTAGGATATGTTTTACACTTAGAGAATTTTCTCCACCCTTCATGGAATTCAAAATCCTTCTCATTTTATATGTTTCTTTTATAACTTATCTTTTTCCGTATTTAAGTTACATTATCCATTTAGCATACAGTACTGACTTATCTTTTTGGCAAAAGCCTCTAGAAATGCACATTTGTTGGAGAATGAGGGGAACTACATTAACTTAAACATTGTTAACCCCTTCCCTTCTATGAGGGACAGCTATGTACTAAAGAAGTCTTAAAAGTGTGATGCAAACTAAGAAAGCTCTAAGAATATTTAACAAAACAAAAGCCAGGCAGAAGAATGAAAGACAAAAGAACAGGCAGAAGCAGATGGAATTAAGATAAGCCAGGAATAAAAGCCAAATACACAAAGTATGCACAGGGATACAGTGCTGATGGTACTTATCTGCATTCTGAGGAACATTTGTATCTATTTAATGAGAAGAGACACTTTGTTACACTTGAACCAGTTTTGTGTAAATGTGATAATATGTATAATTCAACGACAGGCTGCCTGAGGTTCCTATCTACCTGCCTCACACTGCTTGTCAGTACAAAACATCTAAACAATGAGCTCTCAGTGGCTCTTCTCTAAGCATTCAGCTGGTGTAAGTGCAGACGTCCTGATTAATGAAGAGTTGTCAGATGCTGTCAGTGATAATGAGTCTAAAAATCCTGTTACCATAATGTAAAGTGATTGAATATAAGAGCTATCAATCTGTTTATAGAACGAATGGCAGAGACTAGTAAAACAAATCTGCCAGGCTCTCTCATGGTTACATAAAAGTAAAAGAATCAAACAAACAGGAAAATGTTGCCGTGTTAGTGCACTGATAGTGTTAGTGCACTGATGTGTTAATGCACTGATAGTGCTAGTGCACTAATAGTGTAAGTGCACTAAGAGTGTTAGTACACTGATAGTGTTAATGTACTGATAGTGTTAGTGCACTGATAGTGTTAATGCACTGATAGTGTAAGTGCACTATTAGTGTTAGTGCATGATAGTGTTAATGTACTGATAGTGTTAGTGCACTGATAGTGTTAATGTACTGATACTGTTAGTGCACTGATAGTGTTAATGCACTGATAGTGTTAGTGCACTGATAGTGTTAAAGCACTGATAGTGTAAGTGCACTATTAGTGTTAGTGCATCATTAATATCAGTTACAGATAAGCAGTTACACACATTTGGTGAGCCAAAGGCAAGAGTCATATGTGCATAGCCACCAACAATCAGTTAGCTCCAAGCAGTGCATTGCTACTGCTGAGCATATCAAGATATACATTTAAACAAATCATACCAATAGAACAAAATAAATTTGATTTAAAATAAAAGTAAATAAAAAATTGTCTTAAAATTGTATCTTCTTAATCATGAAAGATTAATTTTGACTTTCATGTCCCTTTAAGAAAGGGTTCAATTTCATCATAGTGATTGTCACTTTATTAACAACTTTGTATTTTCTAATTCTAACTAGTTATGTCCCGAATAGTTCGCCGGCGAATAGTTCCCAGCGAACATAGCTTGTTTCACGTTCGCAACAGCGGGTGAACATATGCGATGTTCGATCCGCCCCTATTCGTCATCATTGAGTAAACTTTGACCCTGTATCTCACAGTCTGCAGACACATTCCAGCCAATCAGCAGCAGACCCTCCCTCCCAGACCCTCCCAGCTCCTGGACAGCAGCCATTTTAGATTCATTCGGAAGCTGCTTTCTTAGTGAAAGGAGGGACAGTGTAGCTGCTGCTGATTTAATAGGGAAATTGATAGCTAGGCTAGTGTATTCAGTGTCCACTACAGTCCTGAAGGACTCATCTGATCTCTGCTGTAAGGACAGCACACCAAAAAGCCCTTTCTAGGGCTGCTTTTTTTTTCCTGTGTAATCTAATTGCAGTTGCCTGCCTGCCAGCGTGTGTGCCAGGCTCACAGCGTATACTGTGCCCACTTGCCCAGTGCACCACTCATATCTGGTGTAACATTAGTGTAAATTTAAAAAAAAAAACTTTTTTGACTGTGAAACATCAGTCTGCTTGTGTAATCTAATTATCTAATTGCAGTTGCCTGCCTGCCAGCATGTGTGCCAGGCCCACTTGCCCACAGTGCCACCACTGATATCTGTTGTAACAGTAGTGTTAATTTAAAAAAAAAAAAAAAACTTTTTTGACTGTGAAACATCAGTCTGCTAGTGTAATCTAATTGCAGTTGCCTGCCTGCCAGCGTGTGTGCCAGGCTCACAGCGTATACTGTGCCCACTTGCCCAGTGCCACCACTCATATCTGGTGTAACATTAGTGTAAATTTTAAAAAAAAAACTGTTTTGACTGTGAAACATCAGTCTGCTTGTGTAATCTAATTGCAGTTGCCTGCCAGCGTGTGTGCCAGGCTCACAGCGTATACTGTTCCCACTTGCCCAGTGCCACCACTCATATCTGTTGTAACAGTAGTGTAAATTTAAAAAAAAAAAACTTTTTTGACTGTGAAACATCAGTCTGCTAGTGTAATCTAATTGCAGTTGCCTGCCTGCCAGCGTGTGTGCCAGGCCCACTTGCCCAGTGACACCACTCATATCTGGTGTAACAGTAGTGTAAATTTAAAAAAAAAAAACTTTTTTGACTGTGAAACATCAGTCTGCTTGTGTAATCTAATTGCAGTTGCCTGCCTGCCAGCATGTGTGCCAGACTCACAGCGTATACTGTGCCCACTTGCCCAGTGCCACCACTCATATCTGGTGTAACAGTAGTGTAAATATAAAAAAAAAATACTTTTTGGACTGTGAAACATCAGTCTGCTTGTGTAATCTAATTGCAGTTACCTGCCTGCCAGCATGTGTGCCAGGCTCACAGCATATACTGTGCCCACTTGCCCAGTGCCACCACTCATATCTGGTGTAACATTAGTGTAAATATAAAAAAAAAGTTTTTTGACTGTGAAACATCAGTCTGCTTGTGTAATCTAATTGCAGTTGCCTGCCTGCCAGCGTGTGTGCCAGGCTCACAGCGTATACTGTGCCCACTTGCCCAGTGCCACCACTCATATCTGGTGTAACAGTAGTGTAAATATTAAAAAAAAAACTTTTTTGACTGTGAAACATCAGTCTGCTTGTGTAATCTAATTGCAGTTGCCTGCTCGTATAAAAAAGCTGAAGGAGAACGACCTGTACTGGGTGTCCACGCTACTAGACCCCCGGTATAAGCATAAAGTGCCTGAAATGTTACCGAATTACCGCAAGTCGGAAAGGATGCAGCAGTTCCAAAATAAATTAAAAAGTATGTTTACACAGCGTATAAGTGTGATGACACAGCACAACGGGAATCTAACAGGGGAAGAGGGGAAAGTAATCCTCCGACTCCCACGACCACGCCGGTAAGGACAGGACGCTTTACAGACGTGTTGTTGATGGAGGACATGCAGAGCTTTTTAAGTCCTATGCATCGCCACAGCCCTTCGGGGTCCACCCTCAGAGAACGATTCGACCGACAGGTAGCAGACTACCTCGCCTTAAATGCAGATCTCGACACTCTGAGGAGCGATGAACCCCTTGACTACTGGGTGTGCAGGCTTGACCTGTGGCCTGAGATATCCCAATTTGCGATAGAACTTCTGGCCTGCCCCGCTTCAAGTGTCCTGTCAGAAAGGACCTTCAGTGCAGCAGGAGGTATTGTCACTGAGAAGAGAAGTCGCCTAGGTCAAAAAAGTCTAGATTACCTCACCTTTATTAAGATGAATGAGGGATGGATCCCGAAGGGACTGACATTGGGCGATACATTCGAATAAAAAAGGCCTGATGAGATGAGCTGCCTTGGGCTAAAAATGGTCCACACGCTGCTGTATTTTATCTTCGAATGCCGGATGACTTGCGTGACTTATCCGCCACCAACTAGGGTTCAAGCCGCAATGTTTTAGGGCACTTTCTGCCTGGGAAACAGACATAAATTTTTCTGGCTGCTGCTACAGCAGCGGCTGCAACAATACCTAATTTTTCAGGCATGTGTACAATACATGCCAAATTTTTCTGGCCTTGGTGCTGCACTGTGGCTTCAAAAACCACACCACTCATATCTGGTGGCACAGTAGATTGCACGCGCAGTGCCCCAAATTTGAAGTAGGAGGACCGACCAAGCATCTTTTTCCATCTCCCGGTTCCTAAAATCCATGCCATATACACGTCCCCTGATAGGGGGCGTAACAGGTATTAAACTGATCAGAATAGTAATACTGAACACACCACTCATATCTGGTGGCACAGTAGATTGCACGCGCAGTGCCCCAAATTTGAAGTAGGTGGCCCGACCAAGCATCTTTTTCCATCTCCCGGTTCCTAAAATCCATGCCATATACACGTCCCCTGGCGCCGCAACTGCCTCTAGGAACCTTACCATGAGTCTCAGACCGCACATCTTGTAATTCTCTGTCTGGGAAATTATCTAACTATCAAATCTATCTATTTATCTATCAAATCTATCTATCTATCTATCTATCTATCTATCTATCGTATCTATCAAATGTATATTGCATCTATTGATCTATCTATCTAATCTATCTATCTATCAAATCTATCTATCTCGTGGCCAGACTGTTTTGTGACAGCCACTTGTGTTTCGGCCAAATGTCCGTTGGACAAATGTCCGTCGGACAAATGTCCGTCGGCTAAAAGTCCGGCCACGATTGCACGCGCAGTGCCCCAAATTTGAAGTAGGAGGACCGACCAAGCATCATTTTACATCTCCCGGTTCCTAAAATCCATGCCATATACACGTCCCCTGGCGCCGCAACTGCCTCTGGGAACCTTACCATGGGTCTCAGACCGCACGTCTTGTAATTCTCTGTCTGGGAAATTATATATCTATCAAATCTATCGATTTATCTATCAAATCTATCTATCGTATCTATCAAATGTATATTGCATCTATTGATCTATCTATCTAATCTATGTATCTATGTATCTATCAAATCTATCTCGTGGTTGTGCAAATGGACTGTTTGCGGTTGTTTGCGGTGCGTTAAAGGGGGAGTTTGGTCTGTCACTGTGAAGCGGGCGTAACCCTTACACTACCTGATCGATACAACATCATACCTGATGTTTTAAAGCACGTTATTCCAAACAATTTAGGAATGTTAGGTGATTTATGCCCTTTATGGATTAAAACCAGACTCTGCATCAACTATGTAATTTTCTGTGGGAGATTTGCCATGGATCCCCCTCCGGCATGCCACAGTCCAGGTGTTAGTCCCCTTGAAACAACTTTTCCATCACTATTGTGGCCAGAAAGAGTCCCTGTGGGAGGACGTTCGCCGTTCGCTAACGGAAAATTTTCAGTTCGCGACATCACTAATTCTAACTCATTTATAATATATAACTTGTCTCTTGCTGTCTTAATTGGTACAGTATGAATGTCACATGTTTAATATCAAATATAAAAAGTAATCCCTGTGAATTATATCATAGTCTTTGTATAAAAACCCTTTATTGTCTGTTAAAAAATAATTCATTGTTCAAATAATAATTTTTCCCATTTCTTTCAGTGCTGATTGAAAAGTAATGATCAATGTATAACTGCCTGATGGAATAATCAGACAGCAAACAAATAAATTAGATTGTAAGCGCTATATTGCCGGACCACAGTTATTGCCTTATTCTATTCAGCATATAATGCACATCCTTTTATTAAACTATTAGAGGAAAACTCCTAGAAATAATTAGTGCGTGGTCTTTTGATGTTTTGTTTGTGTTTTTTTTACTGAGATCATTAATCCATTAAAGGCTGGGAAACAATTGTAATAATACATCATTTTAAAAGTTATACATATATTTCATTTTACATTTGAAATGGTTATGGCTTAAAGGGTTTAAAAAAAAAACACAATTTTTCTTTCATGATTCAGACCGGACATGCATTTTTAAACAACTTTCTAATTTACTTTTATGAGCGGCGTAATTGGGTTTTATGCTGCCCTAGGCACTCAAAATTCTGCTGCCCCCCCCAACAAGTTTTCTCATTTTCAAACACAGGGCTGTAAAAAGTGCAGAAGGTCTCTCAGACTGGAATCAGTTTGTGTGATTTGTATAGAAAAGCGTGACTGCTCTTCTATACAAAACATTCATACTGTTCCCGGTCTGAGAGACCGTTCTGAACTTTTTACAGCCCTGTGTTTGAAAATGACAGGCCGGGCTCTGGGAATAGAAGGACTGGATAGTGGCTGTGCTCAGTGTGATGTGTCAGTCCCATCTAGCTTGTGCCCTTAGTGTATTCCCCTGGGGCAGCCTTCATAACCTCGCAATACACACTGCATGCAGCAACATTGTTTTCCCAGCCATTCTCTATTGCTGTGATCTGGCTCTACAGTGTGGGAGTAGCACTACAAAATTGGCTCTACAGTGTGGGAGTAGCACTACAAAATTCTTGTTGTAGCGCTAATCCCACACTGTCCGGATCAGTAATAGGGAATTAAATCTCTGGCTGGGAAAACAATGTGGTCGCATGCATGCCGCATTTTAAATTACCTTAACTCTGATTGGTCAGTTCTACTGAATTGCCCAATGACCAGTCCGGGCCTGGTGGGTATCTCTAACAGGCAGGCAGCGGCTCCCTCTATCACGCCCCTCTCCAGTCCTCGACTCCTTACACTGATCAGAAAAGCCGGTCACGTGAACACTCGGCGGTAAGCCACCTGGGCAAAATTAAATATTTTTTTTAAAGCATGGCAAGATATTGACTGCAGTGGACAATTTCCGCCCCAAAAAATCTGGCACCCTAGGCACTGGCCTTGTTGGCCTATTCATTAATACGCCCCTGACTTCTATTATCAAATTTGCTCCATTGTCTTGATATCCATTGTTTAAGGAGAAGCAATGTGCTACTGGGAGCTAGCTGAGTCCATTGGGTGAGCCCATGACAAGAGGCATATATGTGCAGCCACCAATCAGCAGCTAACATTGAACCTACCAAGGAATCCTAGGAATTGGAACATTGTTTAAAATGGCATTCTCTATCTGAATCATAAATGTTTAATTTGGACATTACCGTTATACTGGATGATTTATCAATTATTCATTTACTCCTGAAACTGACGTGGAGACTATGTTATTTAATATTATTTGCTGACAAATATCATTAGCGATACATTTTTATCTCTATTGTACTTGGGTCACTTTAGTAAATTCACTACTTCACAGGCCTTACAATCCTCTCCAGCTTTACCAGCTTGAAAGTCTGCAAGGGTTAATTGGAAACAAAACCAATCCCTTGAAAACTAAATTATACTAGACACTAGGCATTCCTTTTCAAACTAATACAAAATATATATTATTTTCTATATTCTTTGAATTCATCCAAAAACAAATGAACCAATACATTGGAGAAAAAGATTTAGTTTGATATGCAAATAGTTTAAATGTATGGTGTTTAACCAGGACAGGCTTTTAAAGTTCAAATTGACTCTATTCAGTAATGATTTAGCAGTGTCCTTGTCACTTGACTGATTCCAGTGTCAGCCAATAAATATGTCAGTTTCACTTTTGTTCTTGGCCAGTCCCTTTTTTGTGCTGTTGGTTGCTTGTTAGCAAGAGCACTAGCTACTACTTTAACTTTATTTACATTTTAGCTGCTTTCCAGCTGATCCCATTCTACCCTAAATATGTTTCCCATAGGAAACAGCAGAGAAATAGATTTTCATTAACAAATTAATTCAGAAGTAAACCACTGACAAATATTGGACACAAATAAAAAATTGTGATGATTAGTTTGTCCAAACTTTTTTTTTTGTCTGTGCATATGTCTGTAATACAATGCCTTTAATACATAACTTTAATTTCCTGCAAGAAAGGAAAGTTTTGCTAATGCACTTTTTAATACAATCACCCCCACCCTCAATTACTTAAAGGGATATGAAACCCAACATTTTTCTGTCATGATTCAGATAGAGCATGCAATTTTAAACAACTTTCTAATTTACTTCTATTATCAATTTTGCTTCCTTCTCCTTGTATCTTTTGTTCAACAGCAGGGACATAAGCCTAGGAGCCTGCCCATTTCTGGAGCACTATATGGCAGCAGTTTTGCAAGAATGTTGTCCATTTGCAAGAGTACTAGATGGCAGCACTATTTCCTGCCATGTAATGCTTCAGATACCTACCAAGATATCTTTTCAACACTGTGAATCACAAAAGAAAATTGTTGGGTTTCATATCCCCAGTACTTCTAGCTCTCCCCCCCCCCCTCTCTTCAAGAAGCAGAGTGCTACAGCCAATCACAAGCTAGTATTCAGGTACTTGTAACTTTGGATTGCGTGAATTAATTTGTTTGGAATATGGCAGTCCTCTGTGTGTTGAAATGCTAAAAATGTGTAAATTGAGTACTTTTCACTATCATTTAAAGGGACATAAAACCCAATTTTTTATTTCATAATTTAGAAAGAGCATGCAGTTTTTAACAATATTCTAATTTACTTCAATTATCTAATTTGCTTCATTCTCTTGATATTCTTTACTGAAAAGCATATCTAGATAGGCTCAGTAGCCGCTGATTGGTGGCTGAACATAGATGCCTCGTGTGATTGGCTCACCCATGTGCATTGCTATTTCTTCAACAAAGGATATCTAAAAAATTAAGCAAATTAGATAATAGAAGTAAATTGGAATGTTGTTTAAAATTGTATCCTCTACCTCAATGAAAGAAACATTTTGGGTTCAGTGTCCCTTTAACACTGCTGAAACTACAGCAAACACTACTGAATATTTTTATGATATTTGACATGTAAATACATGTTATTGTCTAATAACACTTTCTGGATTTTTCTGGATTTATTACACACTGCATCAAACACTGCATGTTGCACTGCATTACACACTGCATGGTACACTGCATTACACATTGCATGGTACACTGCATTACACATTGCATGGTACACTGCATTACACACTGTATGGTACACTACATTACACACTGTATGGTACACTACATTAAACATTGTATAGTACACTACATTACACACTGCATTGTATTCTGCATGGTACACTGCATTACACACTGCATGGTACACTGCATTACACACTGTATGGTACACTGCATTACACATTGTATAGTACACTACATTACACACTGTATGGTACACTGCATTACACATTGTATAGTACACTACATTACACACTGCATTGTACACTGCATGGTACACTGCATTACACACTGCATGGTACACCGCATTACACACTGCATCACACACTGCATGGTGCACTGCATCACACACTGCATTACACACTGCATGGTACACTGCATTACACACTGTAAGGTACACTGCATTACACATTGTATAGTACACTACATTACACACTGCATTGTACACTGCATGATACACTGCATTACACACTGCATGGTACACCGCATTACACACTGCATCACACACTGCATGGTGCACTGCATCACACACTGCATTACACACTGCATTACACACGGCATGGCATACCTACACTGTTACTAAAGAAGACACTTTCAGGGTGTTGGTCCTTACAGAATAAACATAAAACATGCTGCCCCCTCCTAAGTGCTGTCCTAGGCATGAACCTTGTTGATCTAAGCCAAAATATGTTCCTCTAACTGACACTTTTCCACCATTATACACACTCACAGAAGCTACCCAACTCTTACACCCACCAGGCACTTTTTAAGAAACTCACCAGGCACCCTCAAAGACATTTGTGCACTCACCAGGCTCTTTTTATACACACACATAGACATACACACATAGACACACACATACACACATACAGACGTACAGACGTATGTATACTATGGCCTTTGTACCACATGACATATATAAGTCATGTTGGGTTAAGGAGTAAAAGAGACATTGTAATGGAAAAGTGCCAAGATGTAATTCATTAGGGCAGACATTTTTGCACTTTTCGACCTTAGAACTCTGTGTTGAAACTCTCCTAAAGGGAAAGGCAACACACGGTCTGTATCAGGAAAAAGCAGGTATTAAGAGGGCTTCCCCAAGGGATTTCTGACCGGATACCATTGCTGGTTCTATACAGTGAGCTGGACCACTGCGAAGTTCCAGTTTGCCCCATTAGCACTATTGAGTGCTTCGCCTTTGTGAGTATTATTTGACATCTTGCAACTTTATCATACTGTGTCGGTGGTACTAGGCCATGATGGTGCCTCTGTTCTTTTTTCTTTAGATCAAGACACAAACACTGCTTTCATATTCTTATGCAGACCCATGGTTCCATTTAACAAGTGCTCTCTTGCCCTTACACTGTCATTCCAGAGCACTATTACACACTTGTCAACCACCAGGTTACTATCCCACACTTTGTGCACCAGCATGGCACTATCCAGTATGTGTGCATCCCTCAGGGCAATATCCCGCACTTGTGCACCTCCAGGGGACTATCCACACTTGTGCACCCCCAGGGCCCTATCCCATACTTGTGCAACCCCAAGGGACAATACCATACTTGTGCACCCCCCAGGGCACTATCCCACAATTGTGCACCCCCAGGGGACTGTCCCATACTTGTTCACCCCTCAGGGCATTATCCAACACTTGTGCACCTCCAGGGCACTGTCCACTCTAGCACACCACCATGACACTATCCCAAACTTGTGCACCCCCAGGGCCCTATACCACACTTGTGCACCCCCAGGGGATTATCCCACACTTGTGCACTCTCGCTCACATGCTAACTCTGCTCGACTTCTGCTCTTTGCGCGCTTCAGGTAGTGCACGTTTTACAAGTTAAAAGTAAATCTTTTTTGCTTGTGCGCAAACCCAATGCACATAAAGAGCAGAAGTTACAATATTGCGATAGTGTACTATCTCATAGACTTCAATGGAGAGAGAAACTTGGGAAGAAAACTAACACCCATACTCGCACTCTAATCCGAATTGCCATAAACTCCCTACTCTAATAACCCCTAACCTGCCACATTGCCCACCGCAAAGTCCTCACTAAACCATTAACTCCTTAACCCTGCATAGCCCATAAGCAAAATGTTCACTACACTTTTACCCTTAAACCGCTACACCCCCACATCGCAAAGTAACCCACTACACTATTAACCCCTAAACCTCCACACCCCTAATCGCAAAGTAATTTGCTACACTATTAACCCCTAAACCACCACAACCCCCACCGGAAAGCAACCCACTGATAGCTAACCCCCATAACGTAACACCCCCTAAGTTACCCAAAGTAAATACTAACCTTAACTGTAAAAGAAAACAAAAACTAACAGTACCTTTAAAAAACAAAACAAAAACTTACCTGAAAAAATAAAAACCTAACATTAATGGAGAAAAACCTAACATTTAAAAAAAAAAAAAAAAATACCATTACAAAAAATAAGAAACTACCATAACACAAAACAATAAACAAATTACTAAAAATTAGTTATGCCTTTTCTAAGACCCCAATTTAAAAAAGCAACTCAAGATTAAAAAACTATACTAACACTAAATGCCATCGCGGTTTACACTCTTTGCACTAACAATATCGCTCCACTCGTAATCTGGCCCATCATTGACTTACTGACGTTTTCAGCTAGCTCCCAGTCGTATATTGCTGCTCTTTCAATAAAGGATACAAAGAGAATGAAGTAAAACTGATTATTGAAGTAAATTGGAAAGCTGTTTAAAATTGTATGCTCTATCGGATTTATGAAAGAAAAGTTTTGAGTTTCATGTCCTTTTAAGGCTCATTTTGTGACACACAAAATGTATAATACAATCATACAAATGTTAGACAGGAGGACGTAAATCACAAATCGTTTGTATTCTATGTTTATCTTGTTTTATTTAGTATTATTTCATGCAAAGCAAGCCATATCTTTTAAAAGAAGGACATGGTATTGTCTTAGATTAGTGTGTTGGTTCAAACCCTCTCTTAGTTAAAGTAACAGCTAAAGAAATGCTAACAGGAACCATACCACTAATTCCCTCTCACACAGCATCGGTTAATGAAATGGTAATGATTTTCAGGGCTCTATAGCTTGTTATGTGTGCAGCATGTGAGTCAGAACCTACTAAAGAGTTACACAGGCTGTTATATGTCAATCACCCTTTCAGAAGTGAGCCAGAATTTTGTTTTACTTTCAGTTGTTTTTACATTGCACTATCTTTGTATAGTAACCACCAATTACAATAGTAAGATTCTAACATCTTTTGCAGAAGATCAATCATATTTATACTTCTGAAATATTTTAATTGCAATGTTCTATGTAGTGGAATAGAAAAGCATTCTCGTAATGCTGTACAGCACATAAACAACAAATACACTGTCTTATAACATGTTTAATTAAAGGGATATGAAACCCCCAAAAATTAAAAAATATTTTGTGGTTTAGACAGAGCATACAATTTTAAAAAACAAGTTTAAATGTACTTCTACAAATTTGCTTTGTTCCTATGGTATTCTTTGTTGAAGAGATACCTAGGTAGGCATCTGGAGCAGTACATGTCAGAAAATAGTGCGGACATCTAGTGCTCTTCTTACAAATGGATAACATTCTTGCAAAACTGCTGCAATATAGTGCTAAAAAAATGGGCTGACTCCTAAGCTTACAACCCTGCTTTACAAGGAAATATACCAAAAGAACAAAGAAAAATTGATAATAAGAGTAAAATAGAAAGTTGTTTAAAATTGCATGCTCTATCTGAATCATGAAAGACAAATTTTGGGTTTCATATCCCTTTAAGTATAGTAAATAAGCAGTGCTTTATTTTTAGCATAATTTAAAGTACAGTAAACAGATTTATATTATACATAGTAAAACAACTTTGCAATATACTTCCAGTTTTTATTTTGCTCTCCTTTTACTGTACTTTATGTCTGAATATTATGGATTTTACAGCCCTAAAAAACTGAAAGAGCACATGAGAGGTGTCACAAGCAAACCCTTGCCATATATATATATATATATATATATATATATATATATATATACAGTATGTCCCTAATTAGTAATTTACATTGTTTTATCTTATATTATCTGCTGAAAGCAAACAATGATGATTGTGTTAACATAATGACAGTGGCAAGTCCTGTCTTTTTCAGGCGCAAGTTTAGACTGACTCCTCCAAATAAGGAAAGAAATGGGGGGGAGTTTGACCATCGGAATCTGCTGATGTGTTAATTGATTGGAAGACAAGAGGAACATGTTGTAATTATAAGTTGTCTACTCAGTAAATTGTGTTTTCCTAACAGGGGCTTTAGGCCATCCGCTAATGGCTGTTGAAGTTTACATTATTTTTTCTGTATAGGGCTGAGCTATACAGTGCTTCACAGCATTGGCAGACTCTGATTGGCCCCGTAAAGGGTTAAACACACAGTAGAAGTTCTGCTCGGCACCCGTTGTGCACTGATCTCTGATCCAATCAGCAGTGCTAGTTGCACATCAGCAGTGCACTGCAGGCCCTGAGCAGAACTTCTACTGTGTGTTTAACCTCTTTGCAGGTTACACAGTAGAGCAGGGTCGAAAGTCATAATATGTCATGGTTTAACAGCCTTTAAGGATTCCCAGGTAATGCCCTTGACTTAGCAACAGTACCAAAGAAAACTGGTTTTCCTATGTGAAATTTATTGCGCTACTAATAAAGTGCGACGTCATTTTTAATACTACATTAATACATTAATTATGAGGATTCCTGATGTTCATGAGATGGATCAATTGGATTAACTTTTTAAGGGAAAATGTGATTCTATTGGTCTATCAAATGAAGTATTTTGTTTCATTTTATTTCCTTTCAAGAAACTTTATTGTTCCTTAACTCTGATCTGCTGCCACTAAAACACATTGACAGTATCTGAGTATCAGGCCTAGCCAAAACTGGCAGCTGCGTTTTTTAATGCCTGCCCTCTCTACGTTTTATTTCCCTGACAACCTGGTCTTGTTTAAAAGCAACTTTCGTTTCAAAGAAGACGTCCTGTTACAGGCTTTTCTGTTTCTTTCATATGCAAAAACCCCACAAACTTTGAGCCATAATAAGTTATTGCATCTGATTCTGATTTTCATTAGCAACAGTATGCCCAGCCGGAGTTAGCTGAACTTAGCCTATGCTCGCCCACTCATCCTAAATGAAATACCTTGGTGGCCGAATGGGACACTATGACCCTTATATCCTGTTCTATTCTCCATGCTTTTCTGCCAGATTCCCTTATAAAAAAAGAGAGTGAGAGATAATTAACAAAAAACATGGACCCAGTACAATAGAACAAATGGCTTTGGCCAGCAAGAAATTTATCCTGGCTTTCTAGGTGAACTCTCTCTCATCAATCTTCCCTTTAACCTCCAAGTTAGTGGAAGCAATAGGAACACCCCTTCCCTCCCCTGAGCAAATGCTTTCTTTTGACTGGAAACAAAAACGGGGATCGTAGAGCTCTGAGGTAAAATCTGGGTGGTATAGTGCTACAGTACAATGCTGCCAGTGTTTCGCTGGCCATGGCTTGTGTTTTACAACAGGGGAGGGGAGGGCATGAATAGGCTGATGATGTGAAACAATTCATCCAATTCATCCCTACAAACCCATCTTCTGTTTTTCAGCAAGTTAAACAAAAAAGGGAAAGAGAGAAAGAATTGAAACCAAATGAGTTAATCTAGAAATCTTTCATATCCAGGAAAACACTTCTCAGGGGTTTCTAGGCCATCGTTGAATTTTATTGCACAGACTTGTGAGATATTGACAGAGCTTAAGAGATGTGTGGAAAAAAGGGCTTGTGAATGTCTTTGTCTGCAGTAATGAGTACAATAGATTCTAAGTACTGGAATCTCTCAGGCTACAAATTTACTCTCACTTTCTGTGACTAGTAGTAAAAGTGATGGGCAAGCACATGTGACAATACACAGCCACTTCAGGTCTCCTTAAGAGGGTATTATAGGAAGACAAAATATTTGTGCTGTGGAGATGACACTCTCAATTTTGTTAACAGCTCTCCTCTGTTGCTGATAATCACAGTAACTGCACTTCTGTCAGTGCTGTACTGTTTTCCAATTAAATGGGCCTTGCAAAATGCATCCTTTTTGTCTTCACTGAAGATACTCGCATTGTGTTTACCTTCCAGTGAAGAGTGATAGGTGACTACAGAAGCACTGGCATTGTGCTCTAACAATAAAGCTTGACATTCAAATTAAGAGGGGAAAGGGATTCTCACAATACCGTATCAAAGCTTAAGATGTATTTCTGCCAAGAGTAGAACTGTTTACATTGTATAGCTATTATTGCAGGAACAAAACTGTTACCAAAAAGGCAAAAAAAACCTATTTAAGTGATTTCCGGCTATTTCTTTGTACTTGAATGTGGAATAGGAAAAGGTGTTTGATGATGCAAAATCAAATCCCCAAGTTCATAATAACATCACCTTCCTTTGATACCACATAAACAGTAATGACATTTTGTCGTATAAACCTTCTTCTGAGTTTCAAATTTTAACTGCAAACTCAAACTCACTTGCAATTTTCAGCTAAAAGTAGTTAAAAAAAAGTCCCTCTGCTTTTCTACTGTATTCCTAATTTGACTGTTCTATCCCCTTTAAAGTAAAACAATATAAATGGAAATTAAAGTTATTTTTTTTAATATATGTATAAGATATATATCAATTAAGAAGTACACTGAACTGGCACTATTGTAAGTTAAATTTGCCATGGAGTTTGCTACTAGACATACACAATTGGAAATGGCTCTTGAGTGTTATTTATTCTTATCTCCTTTGTTTGCTGTGGCCAATAGGGACAGATAATAATAAGCTCCTGTGATAAAAGCAATCACTGGTAGCATGTTGTAGGCTACTGTAGTTGTACAATAAAGAAAAATAGAGTATACAGTGGTGTCCTCCACAAAGTAAAGAGGTGTTAAAGAGGATACTAAAAATAAAATTGGGCAGAGGCTTTACACCCCCACTGTGACGTGAGTACTCCCCCAGAAAGCAGTGTCAGTGGTAGAAGCCCTGAACGTCGGGCAGCTCAGTCACGCAGGCCGGAGTGTGCGGAGCACGGTGGCCCAAGCTTTCACTAAGTGGCGGACTAGGAGCGAATACTGGAGCTCGCAAGTCCACTTCCCAATCAGGAGGACACGGAGCAAATGGGATCCACACGGAGGTATGTGCTCTTATAATTTGTTTATGAGCACTAATATTGCATCAGCGGTGAACACAACAAAAATGGCCCGGCTCCTAAGCTTTACATTCCTGCTTTTTCAAATAAAAGATACCAAGAAAACGAAAAACAAATGATGAGGAGGCAAATTAGAACGTTTCTTAAAATTGCATGCTCTGAATTTTTTGTAACAACGTCCAGCTGCAATGTTGCAGTGAGGTAATCAGCAAAGGAAGTCTTGTAGTAGTTGTCTTTCCCTTTCTTGGCAATTATAACACGCAATCACAATAAAAGCATAAAGAGCAGAGTGACAACAGTAGTCAAGGTCAATGCGTTTCGCCCCTTAGGCCTTTATCAAGACATTTTGATTGCTGTTATAATTGCCAAGAAAGGAAAGACAACTTACTACAAGAACCTTCCTTTGCTGATTACCTCCTGCAACATTGCAGCTGGACGTTGTTTCAACCTGCATTTGTTTCTAATCAGCTCTACTAAGTTGCACAGAGAGATTGCCAAGTTTTTACTTTGATCTCCAACGATACAGATCATTCTGTTAGTCACTACTAGTGACGCAAAACTAGATTTCCTCTAAGTCACACTATGTTAGTGACCGCCAAAGACCACCTTTTAAGTCACAATCTGTGACCGCAAAGATACAACCGCAAGTTAATACATGCAAGTCACAATCTGTGACTGCAAAGACCTTGCTGTATAACATCACTGATGTCCGCTACAAGATTCTACTTCCTAGTCCACCACTTGTGACCGCAAAGACCCCACCACTAGTCACCTCTGTGACCGCAAAGACCCTCATTACAGTCACTACAAGTGACCGCCCAAGTCCACTAGGCTAACACAGAAAGTGAGATACACATAGCCTAATGGTTAAGATCTCCCTCTCTTACCCTAAAGGTCACGAGTTCAATTCCCACCACTACAAGTGACCGCCAAGTCCACACTGCGAGGATTGCATTATAGTCACTGCACGTGACCGCAAAGTTTAACATCCAAGTCACTGAATGTGACCGCAAAGACCACACTAAAAGAGAAATCAGGTGTGCCAAGAGACCAGCGTAAGTTGCAATCTTCCCTAAAACTCCCTAATTACACACGGAATAGGGGGATACACATACAGATTAAAGTTTAAAAAAATTGCAACATAATAAGCACTTGACAGAATATCAAGGATCACTGGTTACATTACAACTATATTGAAACAGCTACGATCACAAGTGTGACGTAGGAAAAGTCACATGACATATTTTTAAATACCAGTCTCTCACTAACGGACCGGTAACACACACATACCGCCACAATAGCGGGGAGGTCATCTTGTTTGGATCTTTAAGTTTTTTTAATCCAATTTATGGACATTATACATATGTTACACTATATAACAGGTACCTGATTATCAATAGCGGAAATATATACTACAGTTATTCAATTGTTTTTCTCTGATGAAATCGATGTTATAAGGAGACGTCCCTTTTTATTTTATGTATGCTTTTATCAAGTTATTAAATTTCTGTCTAATTATACAAATGTTTTATTTAGTTTTTATATATAGATAAGAAAGCTCACATTAGACAACAAGTTTATATCATTCAGTTGTATATATCTGTTTACATCTTTTTATTAACTGAACTGTTGATAAATACTTAGGATTACCTACAATAAATATATAATAACAACATTGCAGTACATACACTAAACATTTATCCAATCACAAAATACAATATAATCAAATTTCGTGATCACACAGCAGGACAGCTGACAAGCTTGCATTTAGCTTATATTGTAGGAAGTGTTACTGCCCATTACTAGATGATCTCACAATCCCTCTAACCAGACTGTGCCTCCAAGCTCCTCCCACCAAGAGCAGCAATGTTTACTCGAAGTGTTTCTGTTCCCTCTGTCCAGAGGGAACTTAGTTTCCTCCTGCAAAAATAGTGCAGGAACTCTGTTCCCCATGCGCTTCCCGCACCGACTTGACCCCTCCTTTAGTATATGCTCTTTAATTTCAACATGCGTGTGGCTATACTGATAATTTGTGCAATGACTGTTTAATGTTCTCTTTAAATGCAGAAAAGTATATACAAATGTTTAGGAACATGACACTTTCATTATGAAAAAGGATAATTCATTTTCATCCAGAGAAAGGGTAAACCCATGCGCGATGAGTATTTAATCAGATGAATGAAACGGAATGACAACAGCTGTTTTACTTTAAGCACATGATATGTCACCCTTATACAGACACCGTACCAGACAGGTATATGGTAAGGAAAGTTAAGGATTTTACCGTAAGTAAAACATTACTGATGTTTCCATTTTAATTGGATATGAAACTCAACATTTTTATTTTGTAATTCAGACAGAGGACACCATTTTTTAAAAAAAGTTTCCAATTTACTTTATTTAAATTTTGTTTCGTTTCTCATGATTATTCTGTATGGGGTGAGATACCTAAGTAGGCATCTGGAGCACTACATGGCAGAATATAGTTTTGACATCTAGTGCTCTCTGCAACATGGATAACCATTCTTGCAAAACTGCTGCCATTAGTGCTCCAGAAAATGGGCCTGCTCCCTAAGCCTTATGGCTCTGCTTTTCAACAAAATATATCGAAGAGAATGAAGGAAAAAAAAATGATAATAGAAGTAAATTAGAGTTGTTTTAAAAGTGCACGTTCTATTCTGAATCACAAAAGAATTTGTTTTGGGTTTTAATATCCCTTTACAAGAACCCTGTCCACATGATTTCACTAATCCATCAGCTGAAATGTACCACGAGCCACGTATTCTGTGGAATCCATAATAAACAATTGTTTTTACTATAGGTGCTTTCCCCTTATAGAAAATTACAACGATAGATGACCAAATTTTACCTGACCTAAACTATACTTTCCCAGACATCTGTCTGATGTTACCTATATCACCTGCTCTGCGCCCACCCAGTGATTATTTAGTCGTATAGTCAACGTGGACCATATAAAAAATATCTGATTTATGGTGTATTTATTTTTTGTGCTGCCTAGGCCTACAATAAAAACAGCTGCCCCTGGGCTCCCCTATCAATTTTATAGCTTATATATATTTTTATATATTTGTTGAGTATATATATATATATATATATATATATAATATATATACTATATTATATATATATATACTATATACTGTATATTATAGATTCCCAAAATAATTGTTAACTATTATTAATCGTATAACTTACTGTAAACTTTCCTAGGAGCAAGATCCCTGTAATCATTTTGTCTCAGGCTGTCTGATTGCATGTTCAACTTAGAGGACGCCCACAGGGAATTTGTTGTGAGTGTGAACCATGTAATTTCTTTAAAAGGAAGGGAAACTGTAGTCTTTTAAACTATGGCTAAGCACTTGCATAAGCGTGAAAATGTCAGATCTTTACATGCTAATAAAATGATGCTGCAAAAAACAAATTAAAATCAATATTTATATATAGTTTTTTTCATTTGTGTTTACAAATAATAAAATTATTCAAAATGTCTTCACTGTGGTGAAAAAGATTAGACCACACATATTAAAGGGACATTGTACAATAGATTTTTCTTTGCATAATGTTTTGTAGATGATCCATTTATATAGCCCATCCTGGTTAGGTGTTTTGTAACAATGCTATAGTTTTGCTTATTGTTAACATTTGTGCTGATTCTTCAGACTCCTAACCAAGCCCCAGAGTTTAAGAAGTATATTGATGTATACAGACCTTAGCTTGCAACTGTTTGTATACATGGTAATTTTCATATGCAGGGGAGCGGTCTGCTCTCAGCCACTTTCAGTGGGTTGTCCCAGCCTAATTTCATCTCCTCAACAGTACTAGACCAGGAGCTTCTAAGTAAGTTTTTAAAAGGTTTATACTGGATTTTTAAATCAGTATCTGTTGCATATTATTCTTTATAGTAGTGCCTATCCGCGATGCAGTAAATTGAAAAATTGGTGTATACAGTTCCTTTAAATGAACACTAAACTTTAGCAGTGAATAAAGCATACCAATAAGAGACACTTCAGCTGGAGACTTGATACTAGCAAGACAAAGTATAGTGGAAGCAGTTTTATGGATGCAATCTGGGCAATTTGTAGTGTTCCTAGACAAAATACTCTCCAAGCACAACAAATTTCACAGTGACACTACTCTTTTGTGTTGCAGTCATTGGCCGTACTACAGGGGGTCTTATGGGCCCTGCTGTCGTAGTGGGAACACTCCACCTGCATATAGGTTTCCCCCTCTCGTGTGCCCCCCACCCTCACAGTTTAAGGAAAATGTACAATTTGCTCATGCTGATTGCCCATCAGAAAACCAATATCAATCTAAACTAAGACTGAATATAAAAGGGTGCGCCCAATTCCAAACCGTGTAAGCAATATCAGTGTGATAGTATATAATACTATAGAATATAAAAAGTATATTCTAAGGCCTATTATAGTATAATACTATAGGCAATGTGCAACAAACAATAACAAAATAAAATAATATTAGGTATTATACTGATCAAATTAAAAACTCAAAGTGATCAAAATATAAATGCTTTGTGACGCTTAATAAAAAACAGGTTAGAATGATTCGTAGTAATGTGTGGTGAAGCGTAGAGTAATATTTTCAATTGTCCAGTGATAATTATCCGTGATAAAGAAGGCAACAAAAATCACAAAAAATATATAAATATACAACCCACAATTGTCCAACCAAGTAGTGGATCCAAAGGATGAACCATATAAAGATGTCACTTAGTGGGTTTCTTCGTGTATATGTTTATGTTTGCTTGATGACCTCAACATAGATGTCCGGTAACAACTGTTTGGCAGCTCTCTTCATAGAATAGAAGGTCAGCAAACAGTAGAGATAGAGGCGCCTGATAGTCTAATCAACAAAAGCACAATCAGTAAAACAAAAAGTGAGTGCAACTATATACTCACAAGCCAGGGTGCACATCCAGTGCAATAATCAGCAAACCGAGCCTTCAGAGACGCTCGGCTGACTCAATCCCACTCCAGATCAACAGCTCGACCAGGTACAGAGGGCGGTCCTCAATTCGTCACCGATCCAACACACCAAACAATCATTAGAGAAAGCACGTACAGGTGTGCTACTGTAACCCCTGAAACGTTACTTCTCCGGTGTCCAAGAATAAGAGCAAGGTACAAATATTTTATTTTTTTTATTTAATTTAAAAAACAATTAAAATCCAACAGGAGCAACAGCCTGATGACAATGGCATTCACTGATAAAAGCTTTTGCATGTGCTCCTGTTGGAATTTTTAAGGGCTATTGGTAGTTTAGTTTAGATTAGGGGCGTTTTATTTTGGGGGGCTTTTTTATTTTCATAGGGATTAGGTTTATTTATTTTTTATTTTTTGATAATTTTGTTTATTTTTTAATGTTAGGTTTTTAATTTTAAATTAATGTTAGGATTTTTCTTATTTTAATTGTAACCTTAGTCCTGGGGTTACCATTTAGGGGTGGGGGCTTAGTAATTAAATTAGTTATTTGCATTGTGGGGGTTGGCGGTTTAGGAGGTTAATAGGTTTATTTGGTTTTATTGCAATGTAGGGGGTTGGTGGTTTAAGGGGTTAATAGGTTAATTAGGTTTATTGCGATGTGGGGATTTTGGCAGTTCTAGGGATTAATATTTTTAATTATGTTATTTGCGTTGTTTACATTTGCGGATTAGGGGTTAATTACTTATTATTTTATGCGTTGTGGGGGTTGGCGGTTTAGGTGTTTGTTAATACTTTGTGCGGGGCAGTTAGTTTTTTTTATTATTTTTTGTGCACGTTTTTTTTTTTTTTTTTTTCCTTAATGCTTCCATTTGCCTACACTGCATCCAGGTGGATTCTTTTGGCTGCACTCACAGCAAACATTTCTTTTGGCCGGCCCTCCGTGCAGCCAACGTTCCTTTGAGAATGCGTGTGCAACTGGCGACGGGACGGGTTACAAACGCGTTTATAGTATAGATATTGTTTTTTCAGCAGACCCAGCAGATTCACACTATATCACTATTTTATGTATATATCATGACACATGAGAGAATAAAATGTGTAAACAAAATGTATATTTTTGTTAAAAATATTTTTTTATTAAAATTGTAATAATCAAGCTTGTAAAAAAATATTGCCTGTGTGTTTTCCCCTAAATTCTGTTTGTAAAAAGAAGAAGGGGTTATCTACATGTAAAAGGTCCTTTGGAAATATGTTGCTGCCATGAGCCCCTTATTCAAATAAATGCTCATTTATACACACCAGGTAGATCGCATGTTACCCCTAATCCGCCATTAACCCACATCACAATAATCCCTAATAAATCTATTAACCCCTAAAACCGCCAAACCCACAACGCAAATAACTAATACTAAGCCCCCTAACTTAACACCCCCTAAATTAAAACCATTACATAAATTAAAATAATCCTAAATTACAATTAAAATTAAACAAAAAATAACATTACTTTAACCCCTTAACGACGAGGACGTGCAGGGTACGTCCTCAGAAAAAAGGCAGTTAACACCTGAGGACGTACCCTGCACGTCCTCGGTGTGGAAAGCAGCTGGAAGCGATCCTGCTCGCTTCCAGCTGCTTTCCGGTTATTGCACGTGATGCCTCGATATGGAGGCATCCTGCAATAACCTTTTTACGGCCATCCGATGCCAGAGAGAGCCACTCTGTGGCCCTCTCTGCACCGGACCATCGATGGCCGGTATCGTTGGTGGGTGGGAGCCGGTGTGGGAGGTGGGTGGCGGGCCATCGATGGCCCTGGTCATGTGGAGGGGGGGCGGGATCGTGGGCGGGTAAGTCCGGGGCGGCGGGGGCGCAGCGCCTAGCGCGCACGTGCACGAGGGGGCGGGCGCGTGCACGGGGAAGGAGCGGGTGGGAACCGCTACACTACGGAAAAAAAATGTGTCCCAAAATAAAAGTGGGGACAAAATTTAAATATATAAAAAAAACCCTTAGGGTGTCATTTAGGTGGTGGGGGTTGGTCCGTGGGGGAGGGGGGTTGGGGGATTGAGCTACACTACAGAAAAAAAAATAAAAAAAAAATAAACATTTGATTGTTCAAACTGGGTACTGGCAGACAGCTGCCAGTACCCAAGATGGCCCCCCAATAAGGCTGAGAGGGAGGCTTAGAGAGCTGTTTTGGGGGGGATCAGGGAGGTTGGGGGGTAAGGGGGGATCCTACAACACAGCATATGTAAATATGCTTTTTTTTTTTTTTCTTAAAAAAAAAATAAAAAAATATTTTAGTACTGGCAGACTTTCTGCCAGTACTTAAGATGGCGGGTGACAATTGTGGGGTGGGGGGAGAGAAGGGAGCTGTTTGGGAGGGATCATGGGGTGGGATGTGTCAGGTGGGAGGCTGAACTCTACACTAAAGCTAAAATTAACCCTGCAAGCTCCCTACAAACTACCTAATTAACCCCTTCACTGCTAGCCATAATACACGTGTGATGCGCAGCAGCATTTAGTGACTTTCTAATTACCATAAAGCAACGCCAAAATCATATATGTCTGCTATTTCTGAACAAAGGGGCATCCCCAGAGAAGCATTTACAACCATTTGTGCCATAATTGCACAAGCTGTTTGTAATAATTTCAGTGAGAAACCTAAAATTGTGAAAAAATTAACGTTTTTTTTTTACTTTGATCGCATTTGGCGGTGAAATGGTGGCATGAAATATACCAAAATGGGCCTAGATCAATACTTGGGGTTGTCTACTACACTACACTAAAGCTAAAAATAACCCTAGAAGCTCCCTACATGCTCCCTAATTAACCCCTTCAATGCTGGGCATAATACACGTATTGTGCGCAGTGGCATTTAGCAGCCTTCTAATTACCAAAAAGCAAAGCCAAAGCCATATATGTCTGCTATTTCTGAACAAAGGGGATCCCAGAGAAGCATTTACAACCATTTATTCTATAATTGCATAAGTTGTTTGTAAATAATTTCAGTGAGAAACCTAAAGTTTGTGAAAAAATTTGTGAAAAAAGTGAACAATTTTTTTTTATTTGATCGCATTTTGGCGGTGAAATAGTGGCATTGAAATATACCAAAATGGGCCTAGATCAATACTTTGGGATGTCTTTGAAAAAAAAAATATATACATGTCAATGGATATTCAGGGATTCCTGAAAGATATTAGTTGTCCCAATGTAACTAGCGCTAATTTTGAAAAAAAGTGGTTTGGAAATAGCAAAGGTGCTACTTGTATTTATGGCCCTTATAACTTGCAAAAAAAGCAAAGAAGATGTAAACATTGGGTATTTCTAAACTCAGGACAAAATTTAGAAACTATTTAGAATGGGTGTTTTTTGGTGGTGGTTGTAGATGTGTAACAGATTTTGGGGGTCAAAGTTAGAAAAAGTGTGTTTTTTCCATTTTTTCTTCATATTTTTATAATGTTTTTTATAGTAAAATTATAAGATATGATGAAAATAATGGTATCTTTTGAAAGTCCATTTAATGGCGAGAAAAACGGTATATAATATGTGTGGGTACAGTAAATGAGTAAGAGGAAAAATTACAGCTAAACACAAACACCGCAAAAATGTAAAAATAGCCTTGGTCCCCAAACGGACAGAAAATGGAAAAGTGCTGCGGTCATTAAGGGGTTAAAAATAAAAAAACTAAGTTAAAAAAGTCTAACGTTACATAAAATAATATTTTTTTTTTTATCAAAAATAAAAAAATTAAAAGAGCAGTTTAAATTTAGGGCAATGCCCTACAAAAGGCCCTTTTAAGGGCTATTGGTAGTTTAGTATTAGATTAGGGGGGTGTTTTTATTTTTTGGGGCGATTTTTTATTTTCTTTGGATTAGGTTTAATTTTTTTTTTTTTGATAATTTTGTTTATTATTTTATGTAATGTTAGACTTTTTTTATTTTTAAAGTAATGTTATTTTTTTAATTTTAATTGTAATTTATGATTTTTTTAAATTTATATAGTGGGGTTAATTTTAGGGGGCTTAGTGATTAGTTATTTGCGTTGTGGGGTATGGCGGTTTAGGGGTTAATAGATTTATTAGGGTAATTGCGATATGGGTTAATGGCGGATTAGGGGTTAATAGTTTAAAAAGATATTTTGTTTATGTGGGGGGTATTGCGAATTAGGGGTTAATAGATTTAATAGATAGTTTGCGTTGTGGGGGCATTGCGGATTAGGAGTTAATAGTTTAAATAGATAGTTTGCGTTGTGGGGGCATTGTGTATTGGGGTTAATAGTTTAAATAACTAGTATGCATTGTGGGGCATTGCAGATTAGGGGTTAATAACTTTGATAGATACTTTGCGATATAGGGGTTTGTAGATTAAGGGGTTAATACATTAGTTTTTGCAGTGGGGGATTGCGGTTGAGAGGTAGATATTGCGCATGCGTTAGGTGTTTGATTTTATTCTAACAGCAAGCGACGGGTGGAAATATACAGCGCAGCACTTGTATGCGGGCGCCGTGATATGTGATCGAGTGTAGTGTACGGTCGGGTTACCATAGAAACCTATTAATCTTTTAAAAATCCGCTTTGCGTGGGAAGCGGTAACACAACACTAATTGGAGCCGTAAATTACTTTTTGATGTTGGCCACTTCGGTAGCTTACGGCTCGATCTTTAACGGCCTCAATGGAAGTGAGCTCTAATTTGTTACGATATTCATAAGTGCTTTGATATCATTGTCAAGTCAAACACTTTTTCAAGCAGCCGCTTACACCAAATTGTTATGTTTTTGACTATTGACCACGTTACAATTCTGAGCTGAGCTATTGTTAGTTAACACCAGACTATTTCATAGCATCTATTTTCCAAGGATAAAAGCAGCAACATACTGCAATCATAATACCCGTACCAATTCATATATTAGCACTAGTACATACATACTGACAGTTGATTTATTTTGTAACAGTGCATTGTCACGCCGTGCCACTCTAGCCGTTGTTAGGGGCACGGCGTCTCTTTCCTTGCTCATTGAATAGGGCTGTGTCCGGGTCTGGATGCGTGCGGCGCTGACGTCATCGCCGTATGCTCCTCTCCCTCTCTGATGCCGGTCACATGCTGTGGCGCAAATCCTACGCCTATTTAAGTGATCCTAGTACGATCTATCACTGCCCAAGTATAGGTGTTACTTTATGTGCTCCTGGGTGTGATAGATCATACTATTCTTACTCAGCCTTGTTGATTATTGCTGCTGAACTCTGCCTGTCTGACTACTCTGCCTCTTAACCCTAAAATTGCTGGATTGATTATTGTTGCTGAACTCTGCCTGTCTGACTACTCTGCCCTCTTAACCCCTAAAATTGCTGAATTGATTATTGTTGCTGAAACTCTGCCTGTCTGACTACTCTGCCTCTTAACCCCTAACTCCTGGATTAATATACTGCTGCTGAACCCTGCCTGGTCTGACTGCTCTGCTTATTAAACCCCTGTTCTGGATTGCCTCTTTGTTGCTGATCCCTGCCTGTCTTACCATTCTAGTGGTGTGCCCTTGTACTGCCTTTACTATTGCCAATTCCTGCCTTCCTGACCATTCTAGTGGTGTGCCCTTGGACTGCTTTTACTGTTGCCAAATCCTGCCTGCCTGACTATTCTACTGGTTTTGGCCCTTGGACCACTCTACCGTTGTCGCTGGGGACTGCCCTGCCCTGTGGTGAGTGCCCACCTTCCTCATCTTACTAACTTTCTCTGCTCTGGGATATTCCCTATCTTTCTGGCTCAACGCCGGGATAACAAGACTACTGGCCGAGTTCGGTCTGATAGAGGAATATCCCACGAGCATTACATGCATATTCTGATATTGAATAAAGGTATCAATGCAGTAGATCAAGCAACCAGGCAGCCAACTTTATATTCCCCAATAGCGGTTAATAATCGGTATAGTTTAGATGACATGGTCTTGGATTAATGTTTGGATTAATGTTTTTTCACCAAAGATTTTAATTGAACCAATAAATTTTTGCTATGTTTTAATTCATGTCCGTGAAATAAGTCACACCAAACACTACAACTAATACAATAGTATTCACAACAATAGGAATAAAGAGTGCAATTAGTGTATTCTGTTTGCTATTGGTGGACTCCCATCACTAATTGTTTTTTGTAAATACAGTTTTTCTATACTTTAAAGGAAATTATACATATTCATGTACATAAACCTATAACATCCCTAACTTGCCATACACCTATCTATAAATATTTAACTCATTGGGGTCAATTTATCAAGCTCCGTATGCCGCTTGATGACCCGTTGTTTCCCGCGAGCCTTCAGGTTCGCCGGGAAACAGAAGTTATGTTGCAGCGGTCTAAAGACTGCTGCTCCATAACCTGTCAGCCTGCTATGAGGCGGCGGACAAAAATTAACCTGATCGAATACGATCGGGTTGATTGACACACCCTGCTAGCGGCCAATTGTCCGCAAATCTGCAGGGGCGGTATTACACCCAGCAGTTCACAAAAACTGCTGATGCAAATAATAAATGCCCGCTATAGCGGATTATGTCTGTCCGCACCATGATAAATCTACCCCATTGTTGTTTTGTTATCAAACAAAGAATAAACATGGCAAAGGTTCACTTTAAATAAATTAAATAAAATTCTTGAGGTAATCAGTTATAGCTGTGTTTTAAGTCAACCACAAATTAAAAACAAACAGAAAACTATGCATATGTTTAAAGGGGCAAATCAGTTGAGGCATTTCTTACAGCATTGCTAAAGAAAAGTTCCAGGGTTAAAACTGCAGATACTATTTTAATTTGGAAACTGCTTTGTTTTTTTTTTTTATAAATGTTGATTTGTTTATTGGTTGACATCAGGAAATAGACATTGAACTAGCATCTTATATTGTTAAACTACAATGCCTTGCAAAAGTATTCACCCCCTTGGCATTTTTTGTGTTTTGTTGCCTCACAACCTGGAATTAACATGGATTGTTTGAGGATTTGCATCATTTAATTTGCAGAACATGCCCACCAACTTTGAAGATTTTTTTTTTTTTTTTTTTTTTTATTGTGAAGCATACAACAAATAGGACAAAATAACAGAAAAAGTCAATGTGCATAACCTATTCACCCCCCCTAAAGTCAATACTTTGTAGAGCCACCTTTTGCGGCAATCACACCTCCAAGTCGCTTTGGATAAGGTCTCTATGAGCTTGCCACATCTTACCACTGGGATTTTTGGGCCATTCCGCCTTGTAAAACTGCTCCAGCTCCTTCAAGTTGGATGGTTTGCGCTTGTGAACAGCAATCTTTAAGTTTGACCACAGATTTTTCTATTGGATTGAGGCCTGGGCTTTGACTAGGCCATTCCAACACATTTACATGTTTCCCCTTAAACCACTCAAGTGTTGCTTTAGCAGTGTGTTTGGGGTCATTGTCCTGCTGTAAGGTGAACCTCCGTCCTAGCCTCAAATCATGCACAGAGTGGTAACAGGTTTTGCTCAAGAATATCCCTGTATTTAGCACCATCCATCTTTCCCTCAACTCTGACCAGTTTCCCAGTCCCGGATGCTGAAAAAACATCCCCACAGCATGATGCTACCCACCACCATGTTTCACTGTGGGGATGGTGTAATTTGGGTGATTTGATGTGTTGGGTTTGCGCCAGACATAGCGTTTTCTTTGATGGCCGAAAAGTTCAATTTTAGTCTCATCAGACAGAGCACCTTCCTCCATACATTTTGGTAGTCTCCCACGTGCCTTTTTGCAAACTCAAAACGTGCCATTTTGTTTTTAGCTGAAAGTAATGGCTTTCTTCTGGCCACTCTGCCATAAAGCCCAACTCTATGGAGCGTACGGCTTATTGTCGTCCTACTGTACAGATACTCCAGTCTCTGCTGTGGAACTCTGCCAGCTCATCCAGGGTTACCCTAGGGTTCTGTGCTGCCTCTCTGATTAATGCCCTCCTTGCCCGGTCCGTGAGTTTTGGTGGGCGGCCGTCTCTTGGCAGGGTTTGCTGTTGTGCCATGTTCTTTACATTTGGTTATGATAGATTTTATGGTGCTCCTGGGGATCATCAAAGATTTGGATATTTTTTATAACCTAACTCTGACTTGTACTTCTCACCAACATTGCCCCTTACTTGTTTGGAGAGTTCCTTGGTCTTCATGGCAGTGTTTGGTTAGTGGTGGCCTCTTGTATATGTAATGACAGATCATGTGACACTTAGATTGCACACAGGTGGACATCATTTCAGTAATTATGTGACTTCTGAAGGTAATTGTTTGCACCAGAGCTTTGTATGGGCTTCATAACAAAGGAGGTGAATACATACACACATGCCAATTTTTCTGTTTTCTATTTCTAAAAAATAGTTTTTATGTATATATTTTTTTTATTTATTGTTTTTATTAGTGATGTACAAGTCAAGAAGCATCAACCATGAAATATAACATTATTAGCGTCAAATATAGCATAGAGTTCAATATTGCAAGGAGTCCTCTTTCCCCATTAAGTGCGTAAGGTTGTCTTAGTGTTAAGACACAGTAGGTTCCATCAGTAAGCCGGGCAAATAGGGTAAAAGGCTCCTTCTGCATCCAGTTGAGCATCACTCAGATAAATGAGTTAATCAAACTATTAACATAATCTTAAACAAAAAAGGAAAGGGGAAATTAAAATAAAAATCCTTATAAATTTTAACAAATATCCTCTGGTCTCAGAGTATGACTAGTAAAGGTAAGCATCTCTCTCTTATGTTGAGCGGTATAAACAGTTTGTGGCGTTCCGGGCACTCCTCCTCCCCCCAGAATGTTGGTCTTATTATCGGGCATAGGTCAGGCGGGTCCTGGACTGGGTGTTTTTATGTCTACAGATCGGTTTGTTTGTTAGCCTTGGTCTAATGATATGTTGCATGTGTATGCTATAGAGCGTGGTTAGTCTCATAAGTACTCCTGCCACAGGAGCCTGGCATTCAGTATAGTATCTATTTTTGTTGCGGCATAAATAACCATATTTTTCTAAGGAGAATTGTTCTTCTACTTCTTCCACCCACATGGCTTTACTAAGGGTACTAGGCTTTTTCCAGAGTTGGGCTATTAGTTTCCTTGCACTATTGAGGCCAATCTGTAGCACTAGCAATTTCAGGCGGCAAGTCAATTTAGGTAAGTCGTTTAGTAGAGCTTACGTGTGGGGTCAATGTGAATTCAGTGTTGTTACTTTGTATAAAATAGGATTCAACTGCGTCCCATAGTAGGCGGACTTTTGGGCATTGCCACCACATTAAATTACCGTGCTCTCCACAGCCTCGCCAGCACAGGCTGGACGTGTTTGGGGTAGATGCTAGCTAGTCTCGATGGGGTTAGATACCACCGAAGAAGGATTTTAAAGTTTAACTCTAATATCTCGGGAGCCCGTCGAGGATTTTTTAAGTGAGCTAAAGATTTTATTCCATTTTTCTGTGTCTATGTTGTCTTTAAGGTCCTAGGTTCCATTTGGCTGTGTAGGGTGGTAGGGTGTCTGTGAGGGTATCTATAAGAAGCTTGCGAGATATAGAGAGCGTTCCTCTTGGTATAATTCCGCTAAAGCACCTCTGTTTGAAAGCAGTAGGCTTTCTCAGCAGGTCCGATTTAAATGGGGATGTATGTATGTAATGTTGTAGTTGGGCATACTTTAGCCATTTGGTGAATCTACCACCTGTTAAATCAGCTAATTTGTCTCTGTCTAATAGCTTGCCCGCTTCTGTGAATTTGAGTAGTGGGATCGTGTAATCCCATTCAGTTAGCCGCTTGAAGCCTTTATCTAGTCCTCCTATCATTTCAATATTTAATACTATTGGGAAGAGGGGAGATCTAAAAGTGGTGAAGTGCGATTTAGTGGGCAATTATTTGGTCCCAGATCTTAAATAGTTGCTTATGGATTTCAAGATGCCAACATTGGGGAGGTCTAAGGTCTTTAGATACCCAACATAGGGCGTGTACCAGGGGTGCCTAAGAATATGTGAGTCTAGTGCGACGCACTGCTTTTGCGTTCTTGTGTTTTGTGCCAGTCTAGTATTCTTTGTAGTGTCACTGCTTGGTAATACTCCTCTATCTTGGGCAAGTCCCAACCCTCCAGTTATATTTGGCCTATACATCGTGTTCCTATTGATTCGAGGTCTGCACTTACCCCAAACAAAAGCATTAAGGCTTCTCTGAATCCTGTTTATGTACCAAACACGGTAAATGGAGTGGAAGAGTTTGTAAAATGTAAAGGATTCTAGGTAATGTAGTCATTTTAATGGCTTGAATCCATGCCCCTCCAAGGTTGTGGTTTATTTGTCCATGTCTTCAGGTCGCGTTGTGTGTTGAGTAAGAGTGCATTGTAGTTTCTGTCAAATAGTGTCGTCTGTCTGGGGGAGAGAGGGTGGATCCCTAGGTATTTGATGGCGTCTGTTTTTAACCGGAGCGGGGCAGATCGTCGACAGGGATTTAAAATTTGGCATTTGGTAATGTAATATTTAGGATCTCAGATTTTTGCTTATTAACGAGAAAGTTGGTGTACTTTCCAAACTCATCTAGTTCTACCAGAATCTCTGGGATGGTTGTTAGCGGGGATGAAACAGTGAACAGTACATCGTCCGCATATAGCGTGACCTTGTAGTCTTGTTGATTAATCGGGATCCCCTTTATGTGTTGATTCTGACGTACTTGTGAGGCGAACACCTCCATCATAAGGATGAAAAGAATCGGGGACAGGGGACAACCTTGTCGGTGTGCCATTGTGTATTGGGACACGCATCTGATAGAATTCCCATTTACTTTTACCTTTGCGCTTGGATGGGTATGTAGGTTGAAAATTTTATTTATTATCTTTGGGCCGAATCCTATGTTTTTTAGAGTTAATTTAAGAAATTGCCAATCTGTCCGGTCGAATGCTTTTTCGGCATCTATAGCCAAAAGCACTGCCTCGATGTTAATGATATTTTGTGTATTCAATGAGTGTCAGCGCCCCTGAGGGTGTTGTCCCCTTGCCTCACGACCTGGGACGAAACGCACCTGATCTGTGTGCACTATGTCGTTGAGCACTAAGTTCAGACGATTTGCTAAGATTTTCCCCAGTATCTTAATATCAGTGTTCAGGAGTGAAATCGGTCTGTAATTAGCTGGTTCTTCCGGGGGTTTGTCAGGTTTTAAGATCACTTATATGTGTGCTTTCAAGGAGTCATTGTTGAGGTGATTGTTCTCGTCTAGAGCATTGAAATGTTTCAATAGGTGCGGGGCTAATGTGTTCTTGAATGTCTTGTAGTATAGGTTAGTGAGACCGTCCGGGCCTGGGCTCTTCCCAGTGGGGAGGTCTTTGATAGCTTTCAATATTTCTGCTAATGTTATAGGTCTTTCCAAGTCCGAAGTTTGTGACTGCGTAAGTTTATTTAGATTGGCTGAGTTTATGGTAATCTATCATTTTTTGCGTATGTGCTGGGGAGATATTAGTTTCTAGATTATATAGCTGATGATAAAAGTTTTTAAAGTGTGCAGCTATAGCCTTGCTGTCATGTATGTGATCTCTGAGTGGGTTTCGCAGTCCGTGTATGTGTGTATGGTAAGTTCTGTCTTTGAGGGTGTTTGCAAGGATTCTCCCTGGGCGATTCCCTTCATAAAAATATCTCTTCCTAAGCTGTAGAGCTTTTCCTCTGGGCTTCAGAATAAAATAGTGTTTTAAGTTCATTTCTGGTGTTCGTTAAAGTTTGCAATACGCTGAGGTCAGAAGGTGAGCTTTTATGTTGTACTTCTAGTGTGTATAGTTTTGTTGTTAAAGAGTTTAGTTGTGTGTTATATTGCCTTTTTGAGGTGTGCTTTATGTTTAATGCATTCGCCTCGGAATACTGCCTTGTGGGCATCCCATACATAGAGAGGTCGGGTCTCTGGGATTACGTTTATGTTGAAGTATTCTGTCAATGTGGACGCCCAATTTTTGTGTTGTTGGTGGGTGGTG
Source organism: Bombina bombina (assembly GCF_027579735.1). Lineage (NCBI taxonomy): Eukaryota > Metazoa > Chordata > Amphibia > Anura > Bombinatoridae > Bombina > Bombina bombina. The sequence goes on along the minus strand of NC_069501.1, from coordinate 115,100,147 downwards.
TAGGAGGTATGCGGTCCAGTCTCCAAATAAACGGGTGTATCGGGGTGTCTGGCCAGTCTAATTTTATGGTTATCATAGAGTGATCTGACCATGCTGTTGGGACAATGTCAGAGTCTAATAGTAAAGAGAGGTTTGTCTGGTCTAGGTAGAAGTGGTCTATTCTGGAGTACATTGCCCAAGGGTAGGAAAAGAAAGTAAAATTTAGTTGTGTGGGGTGCTGCATTCTCCACGTGTCTATTAGTCTCAGGTGTCTAATACACTTAAATACTGAGTTTAGGGGGAGCGTGGCGATGTTTTAGTGTTGGCAGATGTCGTGTCTAGGGTGGGATCTAATGTAGTATTGAGGTCTCCTCCTAGAAATTATAACCCCTCTGCCGGTATCTTGCACCATTGTTTTTAATTATTAAAGAATTTAGTCTTGTGAGTACTGGGAGCATAGACGTTCACCAGTGTGATAGGTCTGTTATATATAAGGCCTACTAATATAAGGATCCTGCCCTCCGTTGTCTTGAGTGGAGTGAAGAAGTTTGAAAGGTACGTGAACGATGTATGAGGATCCCAACTCCATTTTTCTTCTTTTCATGGGAGTTTATAAAAACTGAGTGGGAAATTTCTAATATGGAATTTGGGTTCGTTTGCTTTAGTAAAGTGCGTTTCTTGTACAAATACCACTGAGCTTTTTTGTTTGGTGAACCATTGAAGGGCGACTGGCCTCTTTGTTGGCGAGATGAGGCCCTTGGCATTTTGGGAGGTTATCACTATTGATCTATGTGTCATTTTTATTCTTTATCTAGTGTTAAGTGGGTGAAGTGTCTAGTGTGTTTCTTACCATGTCTTGTCGCTTTATTTTGCCGTGGAGACCTGCTATCACGAAGTATTGTACATACCCACGGGAGCAATGAGGAGTGCCGGAGCCGCTGCCTTGAGAGAGTGTAGACTCACAGGGCTGTTTAAACATATTGGAGGAGCAGAGGTTTAAACAACAAATAATAATAATATAAATAGAACAATAAACAGTAAACAAATTTGAATAACATTTAAAACTTCAGTAAAGACTAATCCAGGAGCGGGAGATAGACTCCGTATCCTGATAGTGGAGGAATGGAGGAGTAGTAGTAGTATTGAGATACCACTATCATTCCCCGTTGGCTGATGTAAAGTGAGTTTCATGAAGGAGGTTTTTAAGGCATGAACATAATGCATATCAAAATAAAGTAGCTATATATTTGTAGAAAAAGGAGAAAGTCAAGATACTGAATACTTAGTCTTTTAACTTGGTAAACAAATGTCTTGGTATAATGACTGTTGGGCCTTTGGAGTCCACCGTCAGGAGTCCAGATGTTCCTGTTGTTCCTATGTTAGGGTGCGGCGATTTGCAAATACAAGTTGCTGGTGAAGTCCATCAGGGTGGTTCTGTGGGCGGTTGCCCTTGAGTTGCGGGGTGTAGGGATATTGTTTTACGTTTCCTGCTTACTGTGACCCCACTTCTGACGTTGCACTTTTGGAAGAGGGTGATCTGTATCTGGAGATTGGGGGATGTGTTTTGGTAGGGGGATGTCCAATTGGGAACAAAAAGAGTCCAAATCTTCTAGATCTTTGTACGTAAATTCTTTGTTTTCTTTGGTCACCCTGATGGCGGAAGGGGAATCCCCAGCGGTATGGTACGTTGCATTCTCTTAAGTGTGTGGTGAGAATTTTACTTCTCTCCCTCTGGCAAGAGTCAGCGGGCTTAGATCTGCAAAATCTTTGTATTGTGTCACCATTTTTGTGGATTGGCGCCTTCTTTCTGGCTGCGGCTAACAGCTGTTCCTTGTCTTTAAAATTGTGACAGCGGAGTATAACGTCTCTAGGGGGTGCCTTAGTTGAAGGTTTCAGTTTTAAGGCTCTGTGCATCCTATCTATAGAAATGCTGGTCCCTTCTTTTGTGTCCAGAAGATAACTAAAAAGGTCTTGAATATACTGTGGAAGTGCAGCATTTGAGATGTTTTCGGACACTCCTCTGATCCGTAAGTTTTGACGCCTGCCGCGATATCCAGATCTTCTATTTGCATTTGCATTTGTCTTATTTCATCATTCTGGTGTTGAAGTTGCATGCTATGTAGGTTGATGGGTTCAGAGATCTCCTCTGCGTGCTCTTCTAATTGTAGTACCCTATTGCCCTAGGTCGGTGACGTCCTCTTTTGACCTCAGTTAGACTGTCCTTTATTAACTGACTGACCTGGTTCATAAAGGCTGTGAAGTCTTCTTTTGTTGGGAGAGATCTCAGGTCTGCCTTTGTTATGTGGAGGCTGGGGTAATTTAAGGTGACATCAGGATCCTCTTCTTGTATGTCATTATCGGGTTGTGGGGATGTTGGTGCTGTGACAACTGTGGTGTCTACAGTTCTGAAGTATGAATTCAGCTTAGTGGTTGTAGCCGCAGTTGATTTTGCTCGCCCTTTTCCCCCTTGGGGGGGGGGGGGGCGTTTGGATGCCATTTATGTGAGGTGTATCACAGGGCCAGAAGCTCTGACAAGGTGTCAAATTAAGTGGCAAAGTATTTATTTTTGTGGCTCTTCTTGTATTCGTGGAGATAAGTCTGGATGGTGACCCCTCTGCACACTGTGCTATTTGCAGGTGTGAAGGGGACGTTATGTTAAATGTTAGGAGATGGCGCCGCCTCCTCTTATATGTTTTACAAATGCAATTAAGGTCTTATTTCATAGGCTTTTACATCTCCGTGTGCCGATTTTTTATTTCCAGGCTCTCTGGATGTTAAGACATCTGGCAGATGTGGTTGTGGGCTCCTCTACCTGGTATTTTAGTCCTTCGTTTGTGGCTTGAAGGGGAAAGCTGCACGGAGCTTCACAATTTTGCAGCCATGCTGGGTTACGGCTGGCTCCGCCTCCTATGTATATATTTTTATCATTTCACTTCACCAACTTAGACTATTGTGTTCTGATCCATCACATAAAATTCAGATTAATAAACATTGAACTTAAGGCTGTAATGTAACAAAATAGGTAAAATGTCAAGGGGGGTGAAAACATTTGCAAGGCATTGTTAGCCATATTTTTTTAGTGCAGGTAAATGTGTTTTTGTTGCTCTTACGTGTTTTATGTGCATTTAAGGGACCAGGTCTGCTAATGCTATATGTAAAATTAGTGCTGTGTTACCCCAGACTACGTTTTCACATGTTCACAGAAGGTAAGACAAAGAGCAAAAAAATAAAAATAAATGAAATTAACAAGACAAAACAGTAAATACATCACAAATAAACACAAAACCAAAACAATGCAATGTGAAAATAAAACGTGAAATAAACACTGTCCATTCAAAAAATTCCCAAATGAATATTGTAGATAAAAACTTCCATATTGTATTATTTATTAACTTTCAGAGTTAAATATAATTTCCTTGACATAGAAGAAATTAAAACGAATGTAAACGTTTCAAAGCTACAAGTGAAAAGTTCACCTCTGGAGAGCATGCATAGCGTGTTAAAGGGACACTAAACCCAATTTTTTCTTCTTTCATTATTCAGATAGAGCATGCAATCTTAAGCAAATTTCTAATTTACACTTATTATCCTTTTTACTTTGTTCTCTTTGTATCTTTATTTGAAAAAGAAGGAATGAAAGCTAAGGAGCTGGCCCATTTTTGGTTCAGAACCCTGGATAGTGCTATATTTAGCCACCAAACAGCAAGCACTACCCAGATGAATAACCTAAAATAGGCCAGCTCCTAAGCTTTTATTCCTGTTTTTCAAAATCGGATACCAAGAGAACGAAAGTTGCTTAAAATTACATGCTCTACCTGAATCATGAAATCATTTTTTGGGGTCATCTAATGTTCTTGCTAATGCATAACATTGTTGCAAACATTGCTACATTTAGCAGCCACTAATCAGCAAGCGCTACTCAGGTGCTGAACCGAAAATGGGCCGGTCCCTATGCTTACATTACTGCTTTTCAAATAAAGATACCAAAAGAACAAAGAAAATTGATTATAGGAGTAAATTAGAAAGTTGCTTAAAATTGCATGCTCTATCTGAATCCTAAAAGAGAAAATGTGGATTTCATACCCATTTAATAATAATCCCCATCCTGGTTTCCATGCACTACCCTTGCTCTGCCATTACATTGATATCTTTTTGGCTACCCCCTTTGTCATAGCCCCACCCTCCAAATACAGGTGGACCACTGCCCCCAGGTCACCGTCATCTCCCTGTTCTACGAAAACATCCAGGAAAAGTTGACATGACCTAAGCATGTACAAAATCTTTAACATTGTAGAAGAAAAAAGAGATACACTGCTCAAACTAAACAAGAATGGGTTGTGAAAATTCCAAAAATTGTGTGAAAAGCTGCTGAAAAACTGCATTCTGGAGGCCTGGAATACTGATGCAAATTGTCCCCCATGTAAAGTGCAAGGGGCTTTATTGGGATGCAAATGCATTTGAAATGCTTGTGGTAAATGAGATGAGTTCAAATGAAAAACTAATGCTTGGCACATTGTAATAGAATAAAAGTTTTGGAAGAATATAAAATGATACAGAAAACATAATGAGACACAGTAAAAAAAAAAAAAGGTTATTATACAAAAAAAGACCTTAGAAGCAAACATATACATTTCTACATTAACAAGCGGGAGTGCTACTTTCTGCTGCATATCCAGCATGCTTTCCAGTATGGTGGGGCCATTAAACAAATACCATAACTCCCAAGCCTCCCAGATGTTGTGAGATTGTGATGAGAGGAATCCAATGTTCCTTCCCCAGCTCCCCCTGTCAATCCTGGTTTTCAGGGACTGCCCATAACACACCAGACTCCACCCAGAACACGCCCCTTCTGTAGCAGCTTCCGAATAGCTCTCATCTCCCTGTTCTTAAAAAGTAAATGTTGGGCAAAATGTATTATGCCCCGAAATAATGCGCCTAAAAAGTAGCGATCATTTTCACGACAATGGCTAGAATTCATGAAAAATCTAGAGACATTCTTCGGGCAAAATCTTTTTGACATGTCAAGCGAATGGCTATTTTTGTTTTTTGTGAACATATTGTTTTTCGCTTTATTTATCAATCTGCATAACTTTAGCCACCGGAAATGTTTTTTTTTTATTTTTATCCTATTATAATAAAATAAATTAATCACAAGATTATTTGATTTTTTAGATATTATTAAAGGTATTTTTATTTTGCCACTTCTTTGGCACTCTTTTATCGAGGAAGGTTTCCTGTTTATTGTCCCTTGTCTTTGTTCTTTTAAATACACTTTTTTCAACAGCACTTTTAATTATTTACTTTTTTAAATCTGTATATAACTTTTTGTTATTTAATTAATAATTATTCTTCCGGTTCAGTGCCTTGTTGTGGGCGATTTCTAAAGCTAGATACAGCCATTGGGGCTGATTTATCATCGGTCTGTCCAAGCGGATCATGTCCGACAGACATCGATGAATGCCGACAGCATACGCTGTCGGCATTTATCATTGCACAAGCAGTTCTAGTGAACTGCTTGTGCAATGCTGCCCCCTGCAGATTCGCGGCCAATGCGGAAACAGGGGCATCAGAGGCTGTTCGGCCCTTGATAAATCGGCCCCAATGTGTCAAGAAAAAGAACATTTTCCATTTTTATTCCAGACAAACAACAATAATGCTCTTTCTATTTCACTACCTCACAATCTACAAATTGGCGAGATTAAAAACAGCAAATTTTACAGGTGCCACTTTTCATTAATATTTGAGAACTGCGAATATATACGGGCATTTTAAAATGCCAATAGAGATTAATACAAGAATGAGGCATTTTCAGACAACTTGTTTGCAAATATTTACGACTTGCAAATGATCATGAGTCAGTTTGTTCGTACATATGAAACGTTGCAACTTTATTGGCGCATAACCATTTATAAACATGGTGATATCAATCGTGAGCTTTTTTTCCGATGACAAATGTGAGAATTTTCATATTCTCAGTTTGATAAATTTTGCCCTGTGAATACTGAGAGTGTAGATATAACTTGCTATCTGCACGTATACTCGCATAGTGGATTGCAAGAAGTCAAATTGGAAATTTATGTCAAGCTAAAGTAGATAATCAGCATAAAAATCCCTCCAGATTTTCTAAGCATTTATTGCAGGTTCCTAAAAAATTGCCAACATTTTACTCTAATTTCTGTTGTTAGTATTTATTTTCCCATCTTACATCTCTACATTTATGCTAAAAGAAATTAGAACAAATAATTACACTGCATTAAGCTGGTATCTTGTCCTAAGTGAACAAACAGCTTAGAAGAGAAAATCCATATCATTTTCGCAATGTGCCTTTGTCAGACTAACTAATTATTCCATGCAAGCTTTACAAGGCACGTTGTTAGAGAATTACAAGCTGAATTAGAAGAAACTATAGAGATATGAAAAACCTTTACTGCATAGTCCGGGTGTGTGTATTCTATACAGAGAGTTTCAAGTGATTTTAGACAATGCAGTTTTAAAATGAGACAATGCAATATACAGTAGTTGTAGCACTCTTAAAGGGCCATAGTAGTTGATAAATGACTTGCTGTATTTGGTTAGAGCATGTCATTTTAAGAGTATCAATCCTAGACTACTGTGTAATTAACACCCACAAAGGGGTTAGAAGTATCACTCTGGACCCATGAAGCAATCAGCTGCACTAGTCACATATATGCAACTAACGCTGCTAATTGGATCAGCAGTGGTTTCCCGAGAGACACTTCTACTGTGTATTTAACCACTTTGCTGGTCTTATTGCAGTGGGGGGGGGGGGATTATATAGGGGGCTTAGTAGTTATGGTTAATGTTAGGGGATCCAGTGGTTGTGAGGTTTATTGTGGTGGGGGTATGGCAGTTAAGGAGGTAATGGGGGGGAGCTTAGTCGTTAGAAGTTTAATTGCAGTGGGGGATATGGCTTTTAGGGTGCTTGTTGTGTTGGGGGGGTCACATACAAAATTTATTAGTTCTTGCATTATGTATAGCGCCCACATGTTTTGCATTCACACAACAAATTCAAAACGCGATACAAGTGCAAAAGGTGAAGAGGTAGGTAATTATTGTATAACAAAAATACACTTTATACTGCTTGATTTCTTCCTCTGTATATGTGATCTGGGCTATAGTTAGAGCATAGAATGTTGTTGTTTTTTAATTAGCTTGTAACTCTAACCAACACATTTAAATTCTATTTATAATCATAAGTAAATAATGAAACACACATTCTAACGCATGATTGGATAAACTGTATGTTACAGGCCTGTGATTGGCGGCTAGCTGCTTAATTCATTGGTTGATAGACAGATGTAGCACTAGCTATTGCACAGAACTGAATGATTTCATTAGGTCTCATTTTCCTTTACGGGTTTCAGATATTCTAAAAGCCTTAAAATGTCAGAACAAGCACAGAATCTGGCAAACAATATCCTGGCTAATGAGATCAAAAAAATTCTCACCACATTTTTGTGGTTCTTTTCCGTACTGCGCTATTTGCACAAACCACTTTCTATTCAGATGACATTAAGATCTGTATAATTGTTAAACATGCTGGCTGACTTGATGGGTTTAATATATTAAAAGATTTTGTTTTTCCCATAAAATAAAAATTTCCACACAAAAAAAAAAAGTTACCATTCACTTTCCCTAATCAGTTTCAATGGCTTTGCAGCCTGGCTTACTATTGTGTCACCATAATTGTATGTCACAACTAATTACTGCGTAATAGTTGTAGGGACAAAGCCCTCTGTTTAAAATAGAAGTCTATTTCGTCTCGTATTCAGGCATAATCTGACCCTGAATAGTAGAGATTACATGAGGTAATTCAGCAGTGATTTCTACCTGCTGTAGTTCATAAACTCTATCTCCAGCTGTGGAAGACCCATTCCCTTTTTTTTTTTTTTTTTTTTTGCAAAGATTATTTGTCATTAAAACACTCGGTGGCTTTTTTTTTTTTTTTCTTAAATCTGGATGTTGCCTACATTTCAGAAAGGTTTTTGAAGGAAGATTAGCAGGATTAAGAATGGTTCACATATGTTCAGATTCACTGTTGGTATTCAATACATCACAGCTTTTTCACACCACCCAGAAAGCAGGAAAAAAAAGTCTTAGCAGAGAGAAGGCTGAGTGAGGGATGAAGATGGGCAATTATACAGAAATGAACAAGATACAACACTTTTAAATGTAATTAGAAAATGTTCATTAAGTTTTTATCATTTGCATGGTGGTGCAGTTTTATATTCATTTCTATATTTAAAGGGACAGTGTACTATAAAATGGATATAAAAGGGCACTATTTAAAAATGCAAAAATATATCTTTTTAATGAGAAAAGTTAAAGTCTATACACAACTGGGTCTTAGGAACTGATTGCTTACTGGCTGATAAGCAGAATTATCACTGCTTTATGGATCGACAGTGACGTCTCATAAGCATAAAAAAAAAAAACTATTCAAAAAATCTGTGTGCATTAACATTTGTTTTTAGAAAAAACAAAAACTGTTATAATTTCGAAATAAAAATAAATGTAATGTCTCTTAAAATATATACCTTAATAATTTTTATAAATCATTAAAGTGATATGAAATCCAAATTTTTTATTTCATGGTTCCGATAGAGCATGCAATTTTAAACAATTCAATTGTGAGCTGCTGGTGCAATGCTGAATACAGAAAGCATATTGCTCTCCGCATTCAGCGAGGTCTTGCGGACCTGATCCGCACTGTCAGATCAGGTCCGCAAGACCTTTGATAAATAGGCCCCATAGTCTAGATTCACTATGGGGATGGTTGTCCTAATACACATTTTCCATGTAGCAATATGTTTTCATTGATTTCAGCACTACAGTAACATTGGAGAAACGTGTCAAACAAATTAGCTATTTCTCTACTGCATGCAGTAAACAATTAGCACCTAAAAGTACCATTTCAGCCAATAGGATTGAGCTTGCATTCTATTGGCTGATTGGATCAGCCAATAGGATTGAACTTCAATCCTATTGGCTGATTGCATCAGCCAATAGGATTTTTTCTACCTTAATTCCGATTGGCTGATAGAATTTTATCAGCCAATCGGAATTGAAGGGACGCCATCTTGGATGACGTCACTTAAAGGTACCTTCATTCTGTGTTAGCCTTCGATTGAAGAGGTTGCTCCACGTTGGATGTCTTGAAGATGGACCCGCTCCGCGCCGGATGGATAAAGATAGAAGATGCCGTCTGGATGAAGAATTCTGCCCGTCTGGAGGACCACTTCGCCCGGCTTGGATGAAGACTTCTCCTGGTAAGGTGATCTTCAAGGGGTTAGTGTTAGTTTTTTTTTAAGGGGGGTATTGGGTGGGTTTTAGAGTAGGGTTGTGTGGGTGGTGGTTTTTAATATTGGGGGGGGGGATTTGTAATTTTTTTACAGGTAAAAGAGCTGATAACTTTGGGGCAATGCCCCGCAAAAGGCCCTTTTAAGGGCTATTTGTAATTTAGTGTAGGGTAGGACTTTTTTTATTTGGGGGGGGGCTTTTTTATTTTGTTAGGGGATTAGATTAGGTGTAATTAGTTTAAAAATATTGTAATTAGTTTATTATTTTCTGTAATTTAGTGTTTGTTTGTTTTTGTACTTTTGATAATTTAATTTAATTGTTGTTAAATTAGTTAAATTAGTTAATTTATTTAATTATAGTGTAGTGTTAGGTGTAATTGTAACTTAGGTTAGGTTTTATTTTACAGGTACTTTTTTATTTATTTTAGCTAGGCAGTTATTAAATAGTTAATAACTATTTAGTAACTATTCTACCTAGTTAAAATAAATACAAAGTTGCCTGTAAAATAAAAATAAACCCTAAGCTAGCTACAATGTAACTATTAGTTATATTGTAGCTAGCTTAGGGTTTATTTTATAGGTAAGTATTTAGCTTTAAATAGGAATAATTTAGTTAATGATAGGAATTTTATTTAGATTTATTTATATTATAAGTATAACTATATTTAAGTTGGGGGGGGGGGGGTTAGGGTTAGACTTAGATTTAGGGGTTAATAAATTTAGTATAGTGGCAGCGACATTGGGGGTAGCAGATTAGGGGTTAATAAATGTAGGTAGATGTCGGCGATGTTAGGGACGACAGATTAGGGGTTAATAATAATTAACTAATGTTTGCGAGGTAGGAGTGCGGCAGTTTAGGGGTTAATATATTTATTATAGTGGCGGCGATGTCCGGTTCGGCAGATTAGGGGTTAAAAATTTAATTTTAGTGTTTGCGATGTGGGGGGGCCTCGGTTTAGGGGTTTATAGGTAGTTTATGGGTGTTAGTGTACTTTTTAGCACTTTAGTTAAGAGTTTTATGCTACGGCGTTGTAGTGAAAAACTCTTAACTACTGACTTTAAAATGCGGTACCAGTCTTGACAGGAGAGGGTCTACCGCTCACTTTTTTTTTCCGTAATACCGTTGCTATACAAGTCCCATTGAAAAAATAGGATACGCAATTTACGTAAGTGGATTTGCGGTATGTCCAAGTCTGGGCAAAAATGTGAGCGGTACACCTGTACCTGCAAGACTCGTAATACCAGCGGGCATTAAAAAGCAGCGTTGGGACTGACCAACACTGCTTTTTTAAGCCTAACGCACAACTCATAATCTAGCTGAAAGTTTTTTAAAACGGAATGCACTATCTGAATCAAGAAACTTTCATTCTGACTTCAGTGTCCCTATAAGGAAGCTTTTCTTACCTGCTACAGATATTTTATGTATCAGTAGGCTAAATGCAATAAAGTTTGCTAAAGAAAATGGCTCTTGCAGTGTGAGTGAGCTGTGGGATAGTACTTAAACCGGAGAGTAACGTTTTAGCAGTACCCAGTGTAAGTAGACTCTTGTGAGATCCTGCTTTCTGGAGCATTATTGTCTATGGGAAGCAGCTTGCAGGAAGCCCCACAAGCACATGTTCTTATTGCATTCATTAAGATTATGCCTGTGACATCTCAGAGCTGCTAGCTGCACAGACAAAGAGAGATTTATTTCATCTTGGTCTGTCTTGCTATAAGATTAACTAGACAATGCACAACCATTTGGTCAGACCCAGTAATGGCTTTTATATTGTCCATCTATACCTGAACCGAATGCTCAAGGTTTTAAGAAACAGAGACCTTTTACAGCATTGCTAGAGAGACAGCATTTCATCCATCTGCTAAAGGAAGTTGTATTGCTTTATAGCAAAGCACTGGTGACTTTGAGACAACCTCTTTCTATGAAGAAAATACTACGCACCATTCAGTATGCCTTGTCCATATAGCTAAAAGCTAATGTACAGCCACAGTAAACACTTTGAGATTGCAATATGAAATCTTTAATTATACATAGTACAACAGTTTTGCAATATAATTATTTATTCCCCTCCCTTTTCCTGTAAATGGTACATTTTCCATATGGCAGGCTATACAAGCCTAACCCTGCCACATATATACCCCTTATGGGCTCCAGTAGAAAAGAATAGATAAGAACTGCAAAACAATGCACATTAAAACAAACCAATTAAGGGGGCATCCAAGTGGTAATATTGAAATAAATATTTAAACAGATATAACAGATCTTATCTCAATGAGGAATACAAACAATAAATCTGTTACCAAACAGTTATGCAATAATAGTCCCAAAAGAATCCGTGCTCTGCACTATTCAAAGGGCCTCGATGGATATCAAGGTATAGGTGGCTGCTCTCCTCTTCACAGACGAATCCGAACCAAACTATGAAGTGAAACACACTATTGGCTATTGCCCATTTTTGGATTTTGGTTACATCATTTCATGCTCACTTTTGGTTGATCTGCACATGAGGCACCCCTCTGTTTTGTGTTTAAAAACAATGCACATTTTGCTAACATAATGGGACAGGCTAGCTGTATCTTCTCCAGAACCAAGTCTGGATTGGATACTCCAAATAAAGTACAAGTGATTACAAGGTGTCTACTGTACCTGTAAGAGTAGGGGTTTTTTTTAAAACGACAATCCTGTCTGACATAGAGCTGCAGTACTTTACCGGACAGACACTGGCATTGAAGTTTCCATATATTCTGTTTTGATTAATAGAATTCCTAACAATTTGCTCAAAGTTTCAGTGAAGGAAACAAAAAAATCACACAATTCTAGATGATCTCACAGAACTAGTGCCAGATATAGGAGAAAATCAATAGTATATTACTTCTTGTTCATCAGAAATTTACTTCAGATTCCTTTTATTCTGTTTTCCTAAAAATTGTGACATAAATGTTAGATTATTAAATAATCTGTGTTCTACCTACACAATTTTTTAATTGTTTTTTTACATAATTCTTGGTTGACTAAATATGATTCCTTTCACACTTACTAGGCAAAGAGAATAAACTCCTATCCCCTCCCCAGGAGGGTCTTGTCTTACAGCTTACTCACACTGAGATAATGAGTTGTGTGCATGGTCAGTTGCTATCACATATGCACAGTACCTCTACATAGCTGTTAAAGTGTGTGGCACAGCACAAGGATTACTACAAAAACCTGATGCCTATGTCTCTTTAATCAGGAACTATTCATGAACAAATAACATTTAAACAAACATGCATGTAGTTAGTATATATTGTAATATTAGATATAAAAAGCTATCAGTATGACTGCTACATAGGGTACCATATACTAAAGACTGTGATGATAAGGTTCTTAACTTGAGAACATGCCCGCATGGCTTTGCATCGAATTGGCAGTGGACCCTATACGTCTGCCGTCAAAATGTATCATTACCCACTTGTTTAATAATGTAATGCCCCCCTTTCTCTCGTGTAACCAATCACTCGAGAGAGAAGAGCCTGTCAATCACCCCAAGCAAGCGTGTTCAGGGAGATCTGAATATGCCACCTCAGAGGTGGGTGAGAGTGTAAAAAGCAGTAGTCTGGGGACTACTGTTTCTTAAAATGTGGTGCTTAATACATTGAGCCATAAAGTTAAAGGAATACTGAAGTGCCCAACCTTTTCTATTATATAAATTTCAAAGTACAGTAGACTTGTGTCTGGGGAAGACAAGGCTTGTCACTGTAATTGTGTTGACAAAATATTGGCTTTAGCATAAATGATAAGATAACAAACTGCAAACTAGGGCCAGAAATGTGGCAAGATTATGCTTGTGAAGCCTGCTGTGTGACATTCAGTTTTCAAGATGAGAAAATCCGCAATTTTCAGACTTAAAGGGACATAAAAAACCATGTTTTCCTTTCATGATTCAAATAGAGCATACAAATGTAATTCATTCTCTTGGGATCCTTAATGGAAGGAGTAGCAATGCACGACTGGGAGCTAGCTGAACACCTAGGTCCCCATTTATGAAGCTCCATGCAGACAAGGTTCACATTGAGAGAACCTGTCCACATGCATTAGGGCCCCCGGAGCAGCATCCACTGCCGGGATTTAAGAACCTCACCCCTTGCTTGTGCACAACCAATTGCAGTTGAGCAATGAGCAGGGCTTGTCAGTCATCCTGGGTGAGCAAGTCCAGGCTGTCTGATGTTTGCAAGACTGCACTGAAACAGCCCCAAAGCTATTTAAGTTGCTTTATAAATGGAGGCTACTGGGTGAGCCAATAACAAGTCACTAGTAATCAATCAACTAGCTCCCAGTAATGCATTTCTCCTCTTGAGCCCACCTGGGTATGCTTTTCAACAAAGGATACAAAGAGAACAAAACAAATGAGATAATTAAAGTAAATCGGGAAGTATATGCTTTTTCTGAATCATGAAAACATCAAAATGTTTACTTTCCCTTTAAATACGTTTTTTTTTAGCCTCCATGACATCTTATAATATGGCTCTGTTGAATACACACTTATTTTAAAACTTAAATTCTTGGTCAAGGGAAATCTAAAATCATGTCACTCAAATGGTCCTATGAAAATGACACAAAGCGCTGAAAGGTAGCTAAATCCAAAGCAACTAAATACTTTGTAATCATGCTGTTAATAGCCCCAAAGTAATGAATGGAAAGGAACAACCCACTCTTCAAATGAATAGGAATTAGCATTAGAACACATTTTGTGTGATGCTAAACCCCAGTGGAATGATTCTAGCAATTGAAGAAAATTAATTGGGCTCTAACATTCTAAGAACTCTTTCTGCTTGCACAGTCCTAAATTTAAATGCAAAAGTGCTTAGTCTGAAACGTGTTGCAAACTCAAATAGTTAAAAATGATGTATGTAATTTGGTTTCATAGATGACAAAATATAATGAAAAAGTAGATAGATAGATAGCTAAATACAGATAGATGATAGCTAGATAGATAGATAGATAGATAGATAGATAGATAGATACTTCATACATAATTATTGATTGATAGATAGATGATAGATAGATAGACATATAGACAGACAGATAGATAGATAGATAGATAGATAGTATATACATATGTATCCATACATGATAGATAGATTTATTTTTGTATATAATTGTTCATGAATATATTTTTAAAAATGGCCAGTTCCTGAGTGCTGACACCATAAAGCAGATAATTCCCTCCCTTGTAATTTCCCGACTTGACTACTACAATAACCTACTCACTGGCCTTCCTCTCTCCCGCCTCTCCCCCTTTCAATACATCCTAAATGCCTCTGCCAGACTAATCTACCTTCCCCTTGCTATGTATCTGCTGCACCTCTCTGCGAGTCCCTTCTTTGGCTCCCCATTGACAGCAGAATTAACTGAAAAAATCACCCTGACCTACAAAGCCCTCACCAGCGGTGTTCCCCACTACCTATCCTCACTAATCAACAAAGATTCTCCAGCCCTCCCACTAAGATCCAACAATGACCTGCTCCTTGCATCTTCGATTATCACCTCTTCCCATGCTAGACTGCAGGACTTATCTTGTAAGGTACCTACCCTCTGGAACTATCTCCCTCGCGCTGTCAGACTTAATCTGCCTTTTTTCTAAACACTCCCTAAAGACATTTTTGTTCAGGAAAACCTACCATCCAACTCAGTAACAGATGAATTCCACTTACCTAATATTTCCCCTCATCTGACTCTGTATTAACATCATTCTCACCCTTGCAGTCCCCACCTCCTGTTTCTCACCCACCTACCCTTCTAAATTGTAAGTTCCCAGGGGAATAGGACCCTCAGTTCCTCCTGTATTTGTTTGTTACATTTTGTCTTGTCTTTTACAAGTTTTGTATCATTGATTTATTTAAAATAATTGTACCCATGGTGGACAGTGCTGCGTAATATGCTGGGCCTTTATAAATAAAGTATAATACTAATATTTATATATATATATATATATATATATATATATATATATACATATATATATATATTTATTTTTTATTTACAAAAACTAAAGATATATATTTTTCTTTTCCCTTAATTTACTTCATACTTTATTGATATTCATGAACTTAACTTTTAACACTTTAATCAACTGTTAACATATTCCTGAAGCTATCTAAAGAGGAAATACATATATTACAAATTATAATGATGGCCCAGACTGATTACTATGGATTTATTGACTGTGTCCTGAGAACATGGTGGAATTTTGCCTTTCCCTTTTGAAGTGGCCATAAGGAAAAAGGCAATGTGGCCTTATGTTTATTACCAGCACTGCATGAATGGACAGCAGTGGGTTATTCTGCTAAATATGGCAGCTTTTGCTGACAACCAATTGGAAAAATGATTGGTTTCTACAAATTTGTGATTGTAACCCACATATAGTTTGTTTTCCTCAGAAGCTAAAACAACTATAAGTGGCTTTGGTACAGTGTTCTTTACATACAATCTTTGCCACGTATGCTGCATTGTCCAAATCAACTACATTGGGCCCCATTTATCAAGAATTCCACTGATGGTCTGAAGGGTATCTTGTTTCAAAATCCTCAAGCAGACCATCTTTCAAAGTTACCAAACCGATAAAAATGATGGCACATTTATTGTCACAAACATACCCAATCATTTGCGTCATATCGTTAGCAGCTTTTTTTTCCAGTGTAGCTGCCATCATCATCCAGTCATCACAATGGTTTTCTAATTTATTGTTTATTCAATCAATATGTTCACAAGTGTATCCATGTCGACTTTAGCAATTTACATACGCTAGCTCTTAGGTGGCAGCGACAGTTTAAATCAATTGGTGTCCGAGACAGAAAACTCAATAGGCATTGCCCAACACAGTATAAAGAGCCAACAGTACAGTAAACACATAATTAGTTTCCTTTACAATGGTGTTGCTTGTGCTGCTGGTGAAGTCTAACAGAAAGGCATTGCTACACATGTTTTTTTTTTCAGATGACAATTGCTCAGATGTTGTAGACTATTTCTCTCCTAATCCAGAAGATCTGCATCATACACAGGGCCTCCTTCAGTACCATGGGCAGCTCTTTTCTCATGTAACTTACAGTCAAGAAATTGTTATACAGCTCCTAATAAGCAGCAACAACTTTGCAGTACAGCTATACTGCTGAAAAATTGGCCAATGTGCTCGGAATATGCAGGTCTCCCATATTACAAGTCACGGCGGTACAGCTATACCGCTAGCGTTTTAGCCTTTACGAAACTCTCCATTCCGCACTCAAAAAATGGCTTTTGGGTGCGGGATTTTCATTGCACCACTATTACAGGTTGTGTGGTCCGGCTATTATGCTAGCATTATAGCTTATACCGCCGCAATTTATTCCGCTATCTGAGACCAGTAGTTATGGATTTTGCAAAACAAGAATGTTTCACAAAACTCATAATGTTTTAAAGTACACTAACACCCATAAACTAGAAATGAACCCCTAAACTGCAATCCCCCCACATCGCAAATACTATAATAAATCTATTAACCCCTAAACCGCCAGACCCCCATATCACTACTACTATAATAAACCTATGAACCCCTAAACTGCCAACCCCCCACATCGCTACTAATATAATAAATCTATTAAACCCTAAACCGACGGCCCCCCACATTGCTACTACTAAAAATAAATATATTAAACCCCTAAACCGCCGGCCCCCCACATCAATAATACTAAACTAAAACTATTAACCCCTAAACCGCCGGCCCCCCACATCGCAAAACACTAAATTAAACTATTAACCCCTAACCCCCCAACTTTAAATTAAAAGTACAATATAACTACCTTAAAATAAATAAAAACTTACCTGTGAAATTAAAAAAACCTAAGATTAAACTATAAATTAACCTAACATTACTATTTAAAAAAAAAATAAATAAATAAAAAAAAAAAAAATTACAATATTAAAAAATCCTAACACTACGAAAAAAAAAACAACCTAACATTACAAAAAACAAACACTAAATTACGAAAATTAAAAATAATCTAAAATGACAAAAAACACTAAAATTACGAAAAATAAAAAAACACTAAGATTACAAAATATAATAAACAAAATCATCCAAAATAATAAAAAATTAAACCTAATCTAATAGCCCTATAAAAAATAAAAAGCCACCCCCCCAATCTATCAATAAACTACCAATAGCCCTTAAAAGGGCCTTTTGTAGGGCACTGGTCTAAGTTAAACAGCTCTTTTACATAATAAAATTACAAAGTCCCCCCTAAAAGTAACCCCTCCCAAAATAAAAAACCTAAGTCTAAAAAAAAACCTAAGCTACCCATTGCCCCTAAAGGGACATTTGTATGGGCATTGGCCTTAAAAGGGCAATCAGCTCTTTTGTGCTAATTTTTCCGTCATAAAACAATTGAGCAAACTGAAAGCTGTGTCCTTAAAGGTTTAAAATAAAAAAAAGCCCTAATCTAAACAAAAGCCACCCAAAAATTAAAAAAGACCTAACACTAACCCCAGAAAATCTACTCACAGTTCCTGAAGTCTGAACATCCATCTTCCTCCAGGCAGCGAGAAGTCTTCATCCAGGCGGCAACATCACCTATCTTCATCCCAGTGGTGTGGAGCTGTGGCGGCGCAGAGCTGACCAGGAGTAGACCAGTGGAGACTACGACATCCAGTGCGGAGCCTCCTCTTCATGCGATCACTGCCACACACTGAAGCTTGAATGCAAGATACCCCTTTTATATTGGGGTACCATTGTATTCCTATTGCCTGAAAAATTAAAATCAGCCAATAGGATGAGAGCTGCTTAAATTCTATTGGCTGATTTGAACAGCCAATATAATTTAAGCATCTCTTATTCTATTGGCTGATTTGAATTTATTTTTCAGCCAATAGGAATGCAACGGTACCCCAATATAAAAGGGGTACCTTGCATTCAAGCTTCAGTGTGTGGCAGTGATTGCATGAAGAGGAGGCTCCGCACTGGAAGATGGATGTCTGTAGTTCAGGAACTATGAGTAGATTTTCTGGGGTTAGTGTTTTTTTGTATTTTGTTTTGGGTTGTTTTTTTTTAGATTAGGTCTTTATTTTATAGGGCACATAAGAGGTGAATCCTTTTAAGGGCAATGCCCATACAAATGCCCCTTTAGTGTTTTTTTGTTTTTTGTAATGTTAGATTATATTTTATTTTCGTAATTTAGTGTAATCTTAGGTGTTTTTAATTTCACAGGTAAGTTTTCATTTATTTTAAGGTTGTTATATTGTAATTTTAATTTAAAGTTAGGGGGGTTTTAGGTTTGGGGGTTAATAGTTTAATTTAGTGTTTTGCAATGTTGGGGCCAGTGGTTTAGGGGTTAATAGTTTTAGTTTATTATTATCAATGTGGGTGGGGTGGCGGTTTAGGGGTTAAAGGGACAGTGAACCCAATTTTTTTCTTTTGTGATTCAGATAGAGCATGCAATTTTAAACAACTTTTTAATTTACTCCTATTATCAATGTTTCTTTGTTCTCTTGCTATCTCTATATGATAAAGAAGGCATCTAAGCTTTTTTCTTTGTTCAGAAATCTGAACAGCAGTTTTTGATTGGTGGATGAATGTATCCACCAATCAGCAAAGACAACCTAGGTTGTTCACCAAAAATGGGCCGGCATCTAAACTTACATTCTTGCATTTAAAATAAATTTCAAATAAAGATACCAAGAGAATAAAGAACGTTTGATAATAGGAGTAAATTAGAAAGTTGCTTAAAATTTCATGCTCTATCTGAATCACAAAAGAAAAAAATTTGGGTTCAGTGTCCCTTTAATAGTTTTAGTTTAGCATGTGGGGGGTGGCAGTTTAGGGGTTAATAGATTTATTTTAGAAGTAGCGATGTGGGGGGGTGGCGGTTTAGAGGTTAATACTTTATTTTAGTGTTGGCGATCTTGGGGGTCGGCGGTTTTGGGGTTAATATATTTATTTAGTGTCAGTGATGTCAGAGGGTGGTGGTTTAGGGGTTAATAACTTTAATTAGTGTCGGTGATGTTGAGGGCAGTGGATTAGGGGTATTTAGACTAGGGGTCCTACTATTCTGCCCTTACACTCTATAAGCAATATTACTTCTCTACTCTTATCTCTAATCTTTCTTCAAACCCAAAAGTCTATTCTCCACTTTCAATACTCTTTTCCACCCACCCCCACCTTCTAATACAACTTCTCTGCCAGCTCAAGACTTTGCCAGCCACTTCAATAACAAAATTGACTCCATCAGAAATTAACTCAGCTCTCAACATAATTCCATTCTATCACCCCCTCAAACGCTCGCAACCAACCACAACCCACATAGCCATAAACTTAGCTCTTTCTCCCCTGTTACTGAGGAAGAAGTTTCGGCACTTATACTACTCTCTCACCTCACTACCTGTCCCCTTGACCCTATCCCCTCACAGCTACTTCCCTCCCTCTCTTTTACCCTTACCCCTATACTCACACAAACTTTCAACCTCTCCCTCAGCACCGGTATATTTCCCTCATCTCTGAAACACGCACTGGTCACGCCTATCCTCAAAAAGCCTTCCCTTGATCCAACCTCCCCATCCAACTACCGCCCTATATCCCTACTCCCTCTTGCCTCAAAGCATCTCGAAAAACTAGTATATGCACACCTATCCCATTTCCTTACATTAAACTCCCTCCTTGACCCACTGCAATATGGATTTCTTCCCCATCACTCCACAGAGACAGCAATCATTAAAGTTAGCAATTCCTACTTACAGCAAAATCAAAAGGCCACTTTTCTCTGCTTATCCTCCTTGATCTGTCCGCAGCCTTTGATACTGTTGACCACCCTCTTTTGCTCCAAAACCATCCAATCCTTAGGCATCTGTGACACAGCCCTCTCATGGTTCTCTTCCTACCTGTCAAAGTGTACCTTTAGTGTAGCCTTCTCTGCCCCGTCACCATTTTCTGTCGTGGTACCGCAAGCTCTGTCCTCAGTCCCCTTCTCTTCTCAATCTGCACGTCATCATTAGGTTCCCTAATAAAGTCCCACGTTTTCCAATATCATTTGCATGCCGACGACACCCAAATCTACTTCTCTACCCCAGACCTATCTCCTTCCTTGTCACTAACTGTCTTGCTCACATCGCTTCTTGGATGTCCTCTCACTACTTCAAGCTAAATCTCTCCAAAACCGAGCTCCTTATTTTCCCCCTTCTTCCAAAATCTCCACCCCCAATCTCTCTATAACTGTCGACAACTCCATCATTACCTCTACTCCACATGCCTGATGTAGCGGGGTAACATTTGACTCAGATCTTTCTTTCACTCCTCATATTCAATCCTTGGCTAAAGCCTGCTGCTTCCACCTTAAAAACATCTCTTTTTAATCCATTTTCTCATCCTTTCCCTCCTCGATTATTGCAACTCTGTCCTCTCCCCAGCTGCCACAAAGCTCCTTTACAATCCATAATGAATGCCTCTGCCAGACTCATCTTCCTTACACATCGCTCTTCATCTGCTGCACCTCTTTGCCTATCCCTTCACTGGCTTCCTCTTGCCTCTAGGATTAAACACAAAATTCTCACTCTGACATACACCGCCCTTAACTGCACTGCTCCCCCCTATATATCAGACCTGATACAATCCCTCTCACCCCCTTTGCTCTGCTCATGACCTCCTACTCTCCTCCTCTCTTGTTACCTCATCACACTCCCGTTTACAGGACTTCTCCAGACTTTGTCCCATCTTGTGGAACTCTCTGCCTCGCTCCACAAGACTCTCCCCTAGTTCTAAAAGCTTCAAGTGCTCCCTAAAGACTCTACTGTTCAGGGATGCATACAACCTACACTAACCTTTCTTTATACCAGTTCCTCTCCTCCATTGCTATCCCCTGAACCCCCTTAGCATGTATGCCTATGAGTCCAGATGTTTGTAGATCACCTTCTTAAGAGCTGACTACAGCAGTGCGACTCTTGGCAGGTCCCTCTACCCATTTGATCCCTATAATTGTTTTGTTGTACTCTGCCTTTGTTTATAGCGGTGCGGAATCTGTTGGCGCTCTACAAATAACCAATAATAATAATAATAGGGGTTATGTTAGGGTGTAAGGTTTTTACATAACTTTTCCCTATAGACATCAATGGAGATTGCGTTACAGCGATCCCCATTCTGAGATCTCAGGTGTTAGTTTTTTTCTAACAATTTCTCTCCATTGATGTCTATAGGAGAAAATGTGCAAGAGCACTTCAAGTTAGGCCTTGGGTTTTGTGCGGTATGGAGCTTATCACACCATATCGTACAACACAAGAAGATTTTTTGTTAACTTGTAATGGCAGCGCTATGGAGAGTGCGATACCGCTCATTTTTTTGCGTTATTCACGCACACGGTTTAGCACACAACTTGTAATCTTGCTGAAAGTTTCTTGTTAAACACTCATCTCTGCCTCACTTTTACCTCAATTGGGATGTTTATGACACCTTACACATCATGTAGCGCTCTGTGATAGTTTCTGCCTCATCCACTGATTGATAACTTTACATATTCTCATTTCATAGTTATCAATCATAAAACAGCTCACTTAAAGGGACAATCTACTCAAGAATTTTTTAAAAGATAGATAATCCCTTTATTACCCATTCCCCAGTTTTGCACAGACAACATGGTTAAATTAATACACTTTTTACCTCTGTGATTACCTTGTATCTAAGCCCCTTCTGACAGCCCCCTGATCACATGACTTTTTATTTTATCTATTGAATTACATTTGAGCCAATTAGTGCAGTGTCAGTCACAACTCCACGGGCGTTTGCACAATGTTATCTATATGGCTCACATGAAATAGCAGTCTCTTGTTGTGAAAAGCTAATAAAAAGCATGTGATAAGAGGCTGTCTGTAGTGGCTTAGAAACTGGCTGAAATGTAGAGATTTAAATGTTATATAAAGTATATTAATATAACAATGTTGTTTATGCTAGTAAAGGCATCATCTATCTTTTTAAACAATAACAATTTTGGAGTAGACTCTCCCTTTAATTATTTTACATGACAAAAAAATAGTATTTATTGTCCCATAAACATTTAACAAAATGAGAACTAAAATCTAGTGCATTACTCTAAAGGGATATCAAACAGTATGAGATTGCAGTAGAAAATGTTTAATTATGTGCAGGGCCTTCCATAGAGGGGCGCCTGTCTCTCTAATCCATATGGCTTTTCTGCACACCTCTGCGGCTCTGCCCTCACTCACCATAGTAGATAATCACTTTGTCCTAAAACAAAGATGGCGGCCACGCTGGCCAGTCCGGTCCGTTTCCCCAGTGAATGCGGACAGAGCAGCCAGAGCGGCCTAAAAGTAAGTGTGTGGGGGTGGGTCTTTCATGGGAAATGACAGTGAGTGACTATTTGTGCGCTATTACAGAGCGCTCTGAGTGCACGCTATTTGTGCGTTATTACAGAGTGCTCTGAGTGCACGCTATTTGTGCGTTATTACAGAGCGCTCTGAGTGCACGCTATTTGTGCGCTATTGCAGAGCGCTCTGAGTGCACGCTATTTGTGCGTTATTACAGAGCGCTCTGAGTGCACGGTGGGCATGTATCAGCTGCAGCAGCAGTGGCTGTCAAAATCAAAATGACATATGTAAAGTCAGAGGGCAGTCTTTCATATAAAATACCATAGATATGAATATTATTGCTAAAATGCAAAATACCAGGGCTGTTGCACAGGATAAACACACTTTAAAAAAAACAACTGACCCTTAATTGATTGTTTACATTGCAGGCTTGGTCAGCAAAGTTTTTAAATGAGGCCCAGTCTAGACAACCTGCACTTTTCTTGAATAAATTATATATTTTTTTTAAAATACTGTTCTGACTGGAATCTCATCATACTGGGCAAATACTGTCTGGAGTGTTTTGCAATAGATCATGGACTGCCTTTTATGTGGCAAAATTAGCAGCTGCTGTAAAAAAATAAAGTTTTATAAAGTTTTAGGCTGTATCTATAGGTTCATACATGTGAACCGGGAGCACGTGGGGGGCGCTTTAGACTTTGGTGCCTACAGACACCTGGGCTATAAATCTGGCCCTGATTATTTGTAGTTAAAGGGACACTGAACCCAATTTTTTTCTTTCGTGATTCAGATAGAGCATGCAGTTTTAAGCAACTTTCTAATTTACTCCTATTATCAAATTTTCTTCATTCTCTTGGTATCTTTATTTGAAATGCAAGAAGTTTAGATGCCGGCCCATTTTTAGAGAATAACCTGGGTTATTCTTGCTGATTGGTGGATAAATTAATCTACCAATAAAAAAGTGCTGTCCAGAATCTAAACCAAAAAAGAAGCTTAGATTCCTTATTTATCAAATAAAAATAGCAAGTGAACAAAGAAAAATTGATAATAGGACTAAAAAAAGAAAGTTGCTTAAAATTGCATGCTCTACCTGAATCACGAAAGAAAAAAATTTGGGTTCAGTGTCCCTTTAAAAACATTGCTGTATACTTTTATTATTTATTTATCTTGCATCCTTTCCTGTAATTTAAAGGGACACTCAATCAAAATTAAACTTTCATTATTCAGATAGAGCATGCAATTTTAAACAACTTTCCAATTTACTTCCATTAATGAAATGTGCACAGTCTTTTTATATTTAAACTTTTTGAGTCACCAGCTCCTACTGAGCATGTGCAAGAATAAGCGTGTATGCATTTGTGAATGGCTGATTGCTGTCACATGGTATGTGTATGCATTTGTGATTGGCTGATGGCTTTCACATGGTGCAGTGGGAGTGGAAAAAGACATAACTTTTAAAATTGTCAGAAAAAAAATCTACTACTCATTTGAAGTTCAGACTAAGTGCTATTGCATTGTCTTGTTATCTTGCATTTGTTGAGTATGCAAATCTACTGTGTTGACTAGTCCTTTAACTCTGAAAATTGTTGGTTTCTAAATCCCACTGAGTTTCTATAAAGTAATAGGCACCACAATGTTTAAACTTAACATTTCCTCTTTTCTATCTTTCCTGCTGAGGATAACTTGGGACAGCTATAAAAAAGGCAATCAAAAACACAGTGCAAACAAGGCTGTGTTGAAATCCTATTAGATAATTCCACACAGCCTTGTTTTTTATTGACGTTTAAAATCTGTCCCTAATTCTCCTTAGCAGGAGAGAGAGATAATTGAAAACTTAAAGGGACAGTAAACCCCAACATTTTATTTTATGATTCAGATAGAACATACAATTTTAAACAACTTTCCAATTTACTTCTATGATCAAATTTGCTTAATTCTCTTGTGTTTTATTGCTGAAGGAACAGCATTGCACTACTGGCAGCTAGCTGAACACATCTATTTAGCCAATCACAAGAGACAAATGTGTGCAGGCACCAATTAGCAGCAGCTCCCACTGGTGTATGATATGTGCATATTCTTTTTCAACAAGGGATAGAAAGAGAATGAAGCACGTTTGAAAATAGAAGTGCATTTAAAAGTGTCTTAAAATTACCTGCTCTATCTGAATCATGCAAATTTAATTTTGACTTTCCTATCCCTTTAAATTTAAACATGAAGGAGCCTATTCTTTATAGAAACTAAACCTTTTCACTTGTATCTTAAATATTTAAACTACTAATATAATTGTAAATAATATAACTTCATATTATTCTAAGGCTAATCTTTGCATTGATACATCATTATGTCTAGCATGTATTTACTGTTTAATATTGCTTTAAAGGAAAAATAAACCCAAAATTTTTCTTTCATGGTTCAGACAGAGAATATAATTTTAAACAACATTCCAATTTACTTCTATTATATAATTTGCTTCATTGTTTAGATATCCTTTGTTAACGAAATAGCAATGCACATGGGTGAGCCAATCACATGAGGCAAATATGTGCAGCCACCAATCGGAAGCTACTGAGCCTATCTAGATATGCTTTTCAGGAAAGAATATCAAGAGAATGAAGCAAATTAGATAATAGAAGTAAATCAGAAAGTTGTTTAAAATGGCATTCTCTATCTGAATCATGAAAGAAAAAAATTGGGTTTAATGTCCCTTTAAGCTATCAGCTATCACATCTGCTTCTAATGACTTTCAATCCACTAGCAATGGTTTAAAAATTTTTTTAACCCTTTACCTTGGACCTGCCTAAAACATTGGAATAAGGCACTGGCCCCTGCACACAGAGGAAACACATGATTAGGTTGGCACAGGGCTCAAACGAATATTGTATTTTTGAAAGAAAAGCACTAATTTTAGAGGCCCACTGACATGTTGGATGATCTTGAACTTTCTGTGCCCTTAGAGGCCCAAATCAACTGTCAGAGAAGCCATAAGTTCCGGCCAATTACTCATCTACCTGTCAAATATTAGCTGAAGAGCTGACTGTAACTATTACAAGCTAGTGTAATAACCATGCCCAGTTTTGTGTGTTTTTATTAGATTGTCTGATGTGGGTACTATGCAAAGTCTTTTGGTTGTAATTGAACCCATTGGGGGGTAGTTATCAAGCCGTCAACCTCAAATACGCTGGAATTCCACAGCGTATTTGTGGCGAGGCTGATTCGCCTCAGTTATCAAAGGCTAGAGACCGGCAAAAGTAGAATTTTGTGACGTAAGCTTCGATCCGCCGTACTCAGTCCGACACAGATCGATTCTTACGTCACTCCAGATGTTCCACACACAAGTGCGGCACAATCTGACTACTTTTGCTAGTTATCAAAAAACTAGCAGGTACGCTCAGCACTTTTCCGGCCCAGCGTACCTGGTTTTCAATCCGCCGCCCTGGAGGCGGCGGATCCCATAGGAATCAATGGGAGTCTGACCATAGCGAAAGTTCATGTTCGCTGCTGCCAGACATCCCATTGATTCCTATGGGAGATGTCTGCACCTAACACCCTAACATGTACCCCGAGTCTAAACACCCCTAATCTGCCCCCTACACCGCCACAACTAAATAAAGTGTTTACCCCCTAAACTGCCGCTCCCGGAGCCCACCGCAAGCTATAATAAATATGTTAGCCCCTAAACCGCCGCTCCCTGACCCCGCCGCAACTATGATATATGTATTAACCCCTAAACCGCCGCTCCCAGACCCCGCCGCCAACTACATGATACCTATTAACCCCTATCCTGCCCCGCCTATACCGCCGCCCTCTATATTAAAGTTATTAACCCCTATCCTGCTGATCCCGCACCTCGCCGCAACTAAATAAATAGTTTAACCCCTAAACCGCCACTCCCGGACCCCGCCGCAACCTATATTAAACTTATTAACCCCTAATCTGCCCCCCTACACCTATAATACATTTATTAACCCCTATCCTGCCTCCCCTACACCGCCGCCACTGTAATAAAATTATTAACCCCTAAACCTAAGTCTAACCCTAACCCTAACACCCCCCTAACTGAAATATTAATTAAATAAATCTAAATAATATTTCTATTATTAACTAAATTAATCATATTTAAAACTAAATACTTACCTTTAAAATAAACCCTAATATAGCTACAATATAAATAATAATTATATTGTAGCTATCTTAGGATTTATTTTTATTTTACCGGCAAATTTCAATTTATTTTAACTAGGTACAATAGCTATTAAATACTTATTAACTATTTAATAGCTACCTAGCTAAAATAAAGAGAAATGTTCCTGTAAAATAAATCCTAACCTAAGTTACAATTACACCTAACACTACACTATCATTAAATAAATTAATCCTATTTAAAACTAAATACTTACCTGTAAAATAAACCCTAAGATAGCTACAATGTAATTAATAATTATATTGTAGCTATTTTAGGATTTATATTTATTTTACAGGTAACTTTGTATTTATTTTAGCTAGTTAGAATAGTTATAAAATAGTTATTAACTATTTAATAACTACCTAGCTAAAAGAAATACAAAATTACCTGTAAAATAAATCCTAAACTAAGTTACAATTAAACCTAACATTACACTATCATTACATTAACCCCTTAATGACCGGACCATTTTTCAATTTTCTTACCCTTAATGACAATGGCTATTTTTACATTTCTGCGGTGTTTGTGTTTAGCTGTAATTTCCCTCTTACTCATTTACTGTACCCACACATATTATATACCGTTTTTCTCGCCATTAAATGGACTTTCTAAGGATACCATTATTTTCATCATATCTTATAATTTCCTATAAAAAAATTATAATATATGAGGAAAAAATTGAAATAAACACACTTTTTCTAACTTTGACCCCCAAAATCTGTTACACATCTACAATCACCAAAAAACACCTATGCTAAATAGTTTCTAAATTTTGTCCTGAGTTTAGAAATACCCAATGTTTACATGTTCTTTACTTTTTTTGCAAGTTATAGGGCCATAAATACAAGTAGCACTTTGCTATTTCCAAACAACTTTTTTTCAAAATTAGCGCTAGTTACATTGGAACCCTGATATCTGTCAGGAATACCTGAATATCCCTTGACATGTATATATTTTTTTTTAGAAGACAACCCAAAGTATTGATCTAGGCCCATTTTGGTATATTTCATGCCACCATTTCACCGCCAAATGTCATCAAATAAAAAAAAAAGTTCACTTTTTCACAAATTTTGTCACAAACTTTAGGTTTCCCACTGAAATTATTTACAAACAGCTTCTGCAATTAAGGCACAAATGGTTGTAAATGCTTCTTTGGGATCCCCTTTGTTCAGAAATAGCAGACTTATATGGCTTTGGCATTGCTTTTTGGTAATTAGAAGGCCACTAAATGCTGCTGCGCACCACATGTAAATTATGCCCAGCAGTGAAGGGGTTAATTAGGTAGGTTGTAGGGAGCTTGCAGGGTTAATTTTAGCTTTAGGGTAGAGATCAGCCTCCCACCTGACACATCCCACCCCCTGATCCCTCCCAAACAGTTCTCTTCCCTCCCCCACCCCACAATTGTCCCCGCCATCTTAAGTACTGGCAGAAAGTCTGCCAGTACTAAATAAAAGGAGTTTTTCTTTTTTTTAATAAAAAAAAATAAAATGTTTTAGCTGTGATGGACCCCTGCCTTAGCCCCAACCTCCATGATCCCTTCCCCAGCTCTCTAACCCTCTCCCCTACCTAATTGCCGCCATCTTGGGTACTGGTAGCTGTCTGCCAGTACCCAATTTGCCCCAAAATCAAGTGTTTTTTTTTGCAATTTTTAATGTTTTCTGTAGTGTAGCAGCCCCCCCACAATACCCCAACCCCCGCCCCCTCCCCGATCCTTATATATTTATTAATTTTGAATACATTTTTCCCCCCTCTACTTTCTCATTGGTGTCAGTGGCCAGCTGATCGCGCGCGCACGCGCGCCCCCGCGCCCCCGCGCGCCCCCGCACGCTCCCGGCACCCGGCGTGCACATAGCACTTACAGGAACCGGATGCCGGATAGCGATGGGCCGCCCACCCGCCTCCCTGATATGCTACCACCCACCAACGAACCGGCACCATCGCTACCGGTGCAGAGAGGGCCACAGAGTGGCTCTCTCTGCATCGGAGTCTTCTGAAAAGGTATTGCAGGATGCCTCCATATGGAGGCATCACTGCAATACCCTGAGAGCTGCTGGAAGCGATTGCGATCGCTTCCAGCACTCTCTTAGACAACTGACGTACCAGGTACGTCTATTGTCATTAACTGTAAGTTAATGCATGACGTACCTGGTACGTCAGTTGTCATTAAGGGGTTAATTAAATAAATTAACTACAAATAACTACAATTAAATACAATTACATAAACTAACTAAAGTACAAAAAATAAAAAAAGCTAAGTTACAAAAAATAAAAAAAATAAGTTACAAACATTTAAAATATATTACAACAATTTTAAGCTAATTACACCTAATCTAAGCCCCCTAATAAAATAACAAAGCCCCCCAAAATAAAAAAATTCCCTACCCTATTCTAAATTAAAAAAGTTCAAAGCTCTTTTACCTTACCAGCCCTTAAAAGGGCCTTTTGCGGGGCATGCCCCAAAGAAAACTGCTCTTTTGCCTGTAAAAGAAAAATACAACCCCCCAACATTAAAACCCACCACCCACATACCCCTAATCTAACCCAAACCCCCCTTAAATAAACCTAACACTACCCCCCTGAAGATCATCCTACCTTGAGTTGTCTTCAGCCAGCAAACCCACCGATGGAACCGATAGGAGATTTGGAGCGGCAGAAGTGATCCTCCAAGGGGAGCTGAAGAAGTCTTCCATCCGATGAAGTCATCATCCAGGCGGCGCTGAAGAAGTCTTCCATCCGGGCGATGTCATCTTCCAAGCGGCGCTGAAGAACTCTTCCATCCGGGCGATGTCATCTTCCAAGCGGGGTCTTCAATCTTCTTTCTTCAGGATCCATCTTCATCCCGCTAACGCGGAACATCCTTCTTTCCCGACGGACTACCGACGAATGAAGGCTCCTTTAAGGGACGTCATCCAAGATGGCGTCCCTTCAATTCCGATTGGCTGATAGGATTCTATCAGCCAATCGGAATTAAGGTAGGAAAAATCTGATTGGCTGATTGAATAAGCCAATCAGATTGAGCTTGCATTCTATTGGCTGATCGGAACAGCCAATAGAATGCAAGCTCAATCTGATTGGCTGATTGGATCAGCCAATCGGATTGAACTTCAATCTGATTGGCTGATTCAATCAGCCAATCAGATTTTTCCTACCTTAATTCCGATTGACTTCATTTGTCGTTAGTCCGTCGGGAAAGAAGGATTTTCCACATCGGCGGGATGAAGATGGATCCTGAAGAAAGAAGATTGAAGACCCCGCTTGGAAGATGACATCGCCCGGATGGAAGACTTTTTCAGCACCGCTTGGAAGATGACATCGCCCGGATGGAAGACTTCTTCAGCGCCGCTTGGAAGATGACTTCATTGGATGGAAGACTTCTTCAGCGCCCCTTGGAGGATCACTTCTGCCACTCCGGATCTCCTCTTCGGTTCCATCGGTGGGTCGGCTGGCTGAAGACAACTCAAGGTAGGATGATCTTCATGGGGATAGTGTTAGGTTTATTTAAGGGGGGTTTGGGTTAGATTAGGGGTATGTGGGTGGTGGGTTTTAATGTTGGGGGGGGGTTGTATTTTTCTTTTACAGGCAAAAGAGCAGTTTTCTTTGGGGCATGCCCCGCAAAAGGCCCTTTTAAGGGCTGGTAAGGTAAAAGAGCTTTGAACTTTTTTAATTTAGAATAGGGTAGGGAATTTTTTTATTTTGGGGGGTTTTGTTATTTTATTAGGGGGCTTAGATTAGGTGTAATTAGCTTAAAATTGTTGTAATATTTTTTAAATGTTTGTAACTTATTTTTTTTATTTTTTGTAACTTAGCTTCTTTTATTTTTTGTACTTTAGTTAGTTTATGTAATTGTATTTAATTGTAGTTATTTGTAGGTAATTTATTTAATTAATGTAATGATAGTGTAGTGTTAGGTTTAATTGTAACTTAGGTTAGGATTTATTTTACAGGTAATTTTGTATTTCTTTTAGCTAGGTAGTTATTAAATAGTTAATAACTATTTAATAACTATTCTAACTAGCTAAAATAAATACAAAGTTACCTGTAAAATAAATATAAATCCTAAAATAGCTACAATGTAATTATTAATTACATTGTAGCTATCTTAGGGTTTATTTTACATGTAAGTATTTAGTTTTAAATAGGAATAATTTATTAAAGTATAGTGTAGTGTGAGGTGTAATTAGGTTAGTTTTTATTTTACAGGTAAATTTCTCTTTATTTTAGCTAGGTAGCTATTAAATAGTTAATAACTATTGAATAGCTATTGTACCTAGTTAAAATAAATTGAAAGTTACCTGTAAAATAAAAATAAATCCTAAGATAGCTACAATATAATTATTATTTATATTGTAGCTATATTAGGGTTTATTTTAAAGGTAAGTATTTAGTTTTAAATAGGATTAATTTAGTTAATAAGAGAAATATTATTTAAATTTATTTAATTAATATTTAAGTTAGGGGGGTTTTAGGGTTAGTGTAAGACTTAGGTTTAGGGGTTAATACATTTATTACAGTGGCAGCAGTGTAGTGGGGGGCAGGATAGGGGTTAATAAATGTATTATAGGTGGCGACGGTGTAGGGGGGGCAGATTAGGGGTTAATAAGTTTAATATAGGTTGCGGCGGGGTCCGGGAGCGGCGGTTTAGGGGTTAAACTATTTATTTAGTTGTGGCGAGGTGCGGGATCAGCAGGATAGGGGTTATTAACTTTATTATAGAGGGCGACGGTATGGGGGGGCAGGATAGGGGTTACTAGGTATAATGTAGGTTGCGGCGGTGTCCGGGAGCGGCGGTTTAGGGGTTAATACATTTATAAGAGTTGCGGCGGGGTCTAGGAGCGGCGGTTTAGGGGTTAATACATTTATAAGAGTTGCGGCGGGGTCTAGGAGCGGCGGTTTAGGGGTTAATAACTTTATTTCGTTGCGGGGGGCTTCGGGGGCGCCGGTATAGGGGGTAGAACAGTGTAGTTAGTGTGGGTGCTTAGTGACAGGCTAGCAATAAAGCTGTAAAAAAGCCGAAGAGCAGCGAGATCGGATGAGTGATAACTATCACAGTCCGCTGCTCATCGCCCCGTACTTGGTGCGCGGCTTTTCGACAGCTTTATTGATAACTTAGGCAAAATTTTGCAGGTCCGCGGCGGCGATGGTAGGCGAGCTTAGGCGGGTGTATTGAACCGGCGAAGGCAGGAAAAGTAGACGCGTTGATAACTAGGCCTCACAGTCTCCTGACTGCTAGTTCAGTGCTAATGACTGAGCACCTGCCTGTGGGACAGCTCATCTGGGAGTTTCCTCAGTATGGGTTTCTGATTATACAGACTTGTCTTTACCAGGTGCATCACAAAATCATTACATTTCTATATAAGGAAACTACTCCCAGCTATCAGTGCTCTGACATTGAGTGTGCTGCTGTGACTTCTATTTTGTTTTTTACCTCAGCTTTGTTTTTAGGCTTCTCCTTTGCATGTTCCTTTGATTATTGTTGCTTGTCAAGTCAGGATGTTACTAACTTTGATGCCTCCTTGCTCCCTACTACAGTGTTCCTGAACTAGTTTGTACCTTGCCTGCACTGTTTACCACAATAACTCTGACTTGGTCCTGTACCATGCTTGCATCTCTGAATTATATTCCTATCCAGGACCTGTACCCTATTGGCACCACTGACCACACTATCCCTGACTTTGGACTGTAGCTTGCCTGCACCACTGAACTGTATTGCAACTATGGGCTTGTACTTTGCTTGCATTACTGACCCTAGTGTTCAGAACTAAGTAAACTTCTTGTATGCCTAAAGAGGGTAAGGCTAAAAAGGAGGTTTCTCAGTTACTAATGCAAATGAACTCCTGCCTACAACTACTAACCCTAACCTTACAGAATGTCATAGAAGGAATTTGCAGTGGTAGTCAATGCTCTGTCCACTCTGAGTTCACAAATGGATTTTATGGCCAACCAAATGTTGCTTTAAAGTACAGTGATGCAAGTTTTTCCAGTATTGATGCAACATATCCAGAAACTTTCCCAGGTGATACAGGATCTTCCAGATCAGATTCCTTCTTTGGTTCAACCTTTATTATAAAGTCCCCAGCCACTTGTGGCCTTAAGTGATTTTTCTCCAAAACTTACCTGGAACCTCATCTCCAGCTCCTATCAGGACTCAAAGTTCTATTTCTACTCCAGATCTGTGCTGCAAGATCAGTGTTGCAACAGTTTGTGCCACCAGGAGTTGTGAGTTATCTAGAGCTTCACTCTCTCCCTCCAAAATGAAAAGGAGAATAATTAAGGGATTATGTTTTTATAGTGGGAATTCTGGACATTTCATCACCTTTTGAAACCTCCAAGACCTACTCATGCTGTGTCTAACAGAACAACAGTCACTGACTTATCATGTTCTTCAAGGTTTTGTAAGGATTTTGCTACAGATTCAGGAGGAACCACTAATGCTCCTGTAGTGTCATTTAAAGTAACACAATAAAGACTCTAGAAACAAGAATTAACCAAGCACTATCCCAGGGTTATCTCACCTTCATTATTTCAAATACTTGTGCCAAATTAAAGAAGTTCTTCAATGTATTCCTCTAACTTTTCCTCTACTCCTCCTTATTTGCATCCTTTTTCATGACATAGGAAGTCTCTTTTGGGGACACATAAATTCCTTTATCTTTAGACTGATTAGTTACTGTGACTCACCAAATATGTCTCATCTGTGCATGAGACCATCTTTAAAAGACTAACTTGTCACTTAATGCCCAGTGTTCTATAATGGTTGATGATATCACAAACCCATATCCACATCTCTCTGCAACACTACAGTCCATATTGTTCAGCTGCTGCTACCTCTACTCCTCAGTTGACGAGGTCCCAGGAGACATTTAAAAATTCTTGAATGTCTGACACTTTGTACACTACAAAATAAAGCTGAAGATGTATTTAAACTTTATACATATGAGTGATAGTGGTGATAAAAGCATGAGATTAAAATCCTCCCAAATACAATGCTATACACACAACCTGAAATCATGTGAAGTAAAAGAAGAATATTTAAAGGGACAGTAAAGTCAAAATGAAATATTCATAATTCAGATAGAGCATGACATTTTTAAGAACTTTCCAATTTACTTCTATTATCAGCTTTGTTCTCTTGGTATCCTTTGTTTAAAAGTGAATTTAGGTAGGTTGATAGTATTTTAGGATTGTGCATGTATCTTTAGCACTCTGGCAGTAGTGTTTGTAACTATGTGTAACATTGCTATACACTGCTGCTAGATGGCTAAAGACATGTGCACACTCCTGAACTAATTTAGGATTACTCTTCAGCAAAGGATAATAAGAGAACTAAGCAACATTGATAACAAGTAAATTGGAAAGTTTATTCAAATGTCATGCTTTATACAATTTGGCTTTACTGCCCCCTTTAATTCTAATACTATATAGATATACATTTTTCTCTCCTCATATTGAAATTTATGGAACAATGCTTAGTAAAAAGGTCCAACACTCTCCAATAATGAATCCTACAAAATCCTTTATCTGATTTTTGCAAATCCAGTGCTTTGTTAAATCTAGGAATGTGCCCAGCTACAAATATGATCCATGATAAAATCTACGCAGTTAAAGGGACACTGAACCCCAATTTTTCTTTCGTGATTCAGATAGAGCATGCAATTTTAAGCAACTTTCTAATTTACTCCTATTACCAATTTTTCTTCAATCTCTTGCTATCTTTATTTGAAAAAGCAGGCATCTAAGCTTTTTTTTTTTTGGTTCAGACTCTGGACAGCATGTTTTTATTGGTGGATGAATTTATCCACCAATCAGCAAGGACAACCCAAGTTGTTCACCAAAAATGGTCCGGCATATAAACTTACATTCTTGCATTTCAAATAAAGATACCAAGAGAATAAAGAAAATTTGATAATATGAGTAAATTAGAAAGTTGCTTAAAATTTCATTCTCTATCTGAATCACAAAAGAAAAAAAATGGGTTCAGTATCCCTTTAAACCTTCTTATGAAATAGATTTTTACATAATTAGACCACTTTTTCACATAATAAATAGATATTTTACTGAACCAGGTCCAGCAGTTCATTGATATTTCTATTTGTTAAAAAGCTCTACTTTTGCAACTAATACATTTATATACATTATGGGCCAGATTACATGTGGCACCCTAATGATAGCGTGGGACAAAATATGCCATGTCGCTGGACCACTCTAACATTAGCGTGTAACTTGATGTTACAAGTCGATAGTTAATCGTGTTTATCAGAGAAGGGTTAGTGCAACCTTTACTTTCAACGTTTTTAAAGGGGTTAAAAGGGATATAGTATATGGCAAGGTGTTTGACTGGGAAGGGTTTCAATGTGTGTGTGTATATATATATATATATATATATTCATATATGCATTCACATACATATACTGTATAGGTATAGATATATATTTTACAAAAATAATCATATATATATATGTATACAAATATCTTTAAAAAAATAATTAAAATCGTCTATGTGACGAACATAGGAATGTAAAGTATTCCTAACACCTTTAGGTTTAGCGTAGTTGGTCTAGTTCAGTGCTTTCCAAACTGTGTGTCGGGACACACTAGGGTGTCGGCAGGAGTGTGTTGGTGTGTCCCTGCTGCAGCACAATTTTTTTTAAATTTATTTATTTTTTGGGTTTCTGACTTTCCGCCTGCCTACTACACATATCACATGATTGACACGTGATTGATACCTTGTGGGTCACAGATCATCTTAACCAATTGGCGCAGCTCAGTGGGAACTGAAACTATTCCCATTGGTGGCTTTGGCGGCACATTGGCTCCTGACTGCATGTGTAGTCTCCTTAATTGGCTCGTGACTGCATGTGTAGTCATTGAGTGGGACAGCAGTGTGTTTGCAGCGAGGGCAGTAGTCAATCGGACTCACCGAGCTCTGAGGGCGGCAGCTTAAACGCTGAGCTGAAGTCAGAAGTCAAAGTGTTTTTTTTTTTTGCAACTAGCTCCCAGTAGTGCATTGCTGCTCCTGCTCTTGATATATGGATAGGAAGTGGAAACTTAAAAATGCTTGATGATGAAATGCGAGTGTCTTTATCTAATATTCCACCAAATATTCAGAAATTGTGTTCATCCCATCAACCTCATACATCCCATTAAAATAGTAAGTAGCTATTGGTGTTATTAAACCTTTTTTTTTTAAATTCTTGCACATACATACTGTTACTTGTAAATACATTTAGTTATTATATCTCTTAAAACAAGTTAGTTTAACCTCCTGTTTGCTGGTACAACTGATTTACCGTGTCATGGAATGATATAGGTCTAAAAAGTGTGTCACCAAGGTGAAAAGTTTGGAAAGCTCTGGTCTAGTTGGTTCCATTGCACCCTTAGTAGTCTATACGGAGAATGCATTAGCGCAGTCACGATATTAGAACGCCTCAGTCTTTTGCTTATGCGCTACCTTTTTTACTTTCAACTTGTAATACGCGTGCCAATGGGGACACTTTTTTACTTTGAGTGCAATTAGTGCACAAGCAACAAACAAAAAAATTAGCCGCCACTTGTAATCTGGTCTTTTATCATTCAGAAGTTTACAACATAGCTATATTTCTGTGTATTTTTACAATACGTTTTCTACATGTTATATCATTAAATAAGAACAGTTCTCAGTGTAGTAAACAAAATAACTTTGCTTTTATTGATCAATGATAGATGTGAATGGTTCTTATATGCTCTGGTTTCTATGAGGGGCTTTGTTCTACATACTAGCAGCAGATGGTCCCAAAAACCGCACACCTCATTCTGGCAACCAGAGGGAACATGAGAGATAGAATGAATGTTCCTCTGGAGCTAAGAAAACAAGCCAGGCTCATGATGAGGAGCTAAAATACTAAAGTATATAATCCATTTACATATTTACATTGTCTTTTGCTTATTTTTATTCACCCTAGCTGTATTATTGTGAGTGTGTTCAGATTCATCCTTCTGTTTGTGTGTTTACTTGTGCTAAATAGATTATGATAATCAGGCATATAAATGCATGCAACTGTTATTATGGTATTTTAATCAGAGCATTTGTCACTGGAAGCCTTCATTAGAATTCTCCTAATCTCACTTGTTAGTGTAACAAACAGTAATAAATGCCGAAGGAACTTGGATTAAGTCTGAGACATTAAAGGAGGAATATGGAAATGTCTCATATCTTTGCATTATTTATCTAAATGTCACATAAACAGCTCAAGAATACCCAGCTCATTATACGGTAAGGGATCGGAAGAACCTAAAGACAGTAATTATATTCTCTATTTTGTGTTGCAACCATATGTTTGTCATAGAATCAATACAACTTTGGGGGAAAAGAATATCTATAATAGTTATTTTAGCTTGTAATAACTTATTTTAACCCCTAGTTTACATCTACAGAAAGCATAGAGGCCAGAAGTGTTTTTAGAGCTATGAGATGCTGAAATTTTAATTTTGTTATTGTTAAAACGCATGCAAACATAAAATATAATTATTTGTAACTAAATGGACAGAAAACTGGTCCCTTAAAAACTAAAAATGTTACATTCGCTTTAATATTTACCTTTAATTTTCTGCAAGAAAAATCATTTTTGTTAAAGGGACAGTCAACACCAGAATTTTTGTTGTTTAAAAAGAAAGATAATCCCTTTATTACCCATTCCCCAGTTTTGCACAACCAACACAGTTATATTAATATACTTTTTACCTCTGTAATTATCTTGTATCTAAGCTTCTGCTGACTGCCCCTTATTTCAGTTCTTTTGACAGACATGAAGTTTAGCCAATCAGTGCTCAGTCATAGATCACTTTACGTGCATGAGCTCAATGTTATCTATATGAAACATGTGAACTAATGCCCTCTAGTGGTCAAAATGTATTCAGATTAGAGGCAGTCTTCAAGGTCTAAAAAATTAGCATATGAACCTCCTAGTTTTAGCTTTCAACTAAGAATACAAAGAGAACAAAGCAAAATTGGTGATAAAAGTAAATTGGGAAGTTGTTTAAAATTACACGCCCTATTTAAATCATGAAAGTTTTTTTGGACTTGACTGTCCCTTTAATGTATTTTGTTTCATTTTCTTTTAATTTTATTTTTATTTTATTTTAATTTTTCTAATAGAAAGAGAACATATATCCTTCCAAGAAAAAACAATAGTTATAAGTAATTTAACATGAGAGTACAAACTGCAATGGAATGCAGCATTGATATATATAAAAGGTATTCACCAAATGCAGCTGAATTTCACATAAAGGGAGAGTCTACTTGATTTCTTTTATTGTTTAAAAAGATAGATAACATTTTTACAACCCATCACCCAACTTTGCACAACCAGCATTGTTATATTAATATACTTTATAACCTCTAATCCTGTAAATCACTGCCTTTTTCTAAGCCCCAGCAGGCCGCCGCTTATCTCAGTGCATTTTATTAGCTTTTCACAGCTAGATGATGCTAATTCATATGTGCCATATAGATCACATTGTGCTCACTACTGTGGAGTTATGCAGGAACCAGAACTAATTGGCTAAAAATCACTGTGATAAGGGGGGCAGTCGGCAGAGGCTTAGATACAAGGTTACCACAGAGGTAAAAAGTATATTACTATAAACGTGATGGTTATGCAAAACTGGGGAATAGGTAATAAAGGGATTATCTATCTTTTTAAACAATAACACATTTCAAGTACATTATTCATTCAAGTCCAAAGTATTATTCCAAAAAATTAAATATACAAAGAGACACAAATAGAAAATAACATGTTATAGATATATTATTATATAGAACAATGAAATATTACAATTATGGCAGCCTGACAAATACAATTTGTCTAAATCTCTTTACCACATGGACGATAATATTTTTCCAAACCATGGACGGCAGGAACCAGAACCCCCCCACAAAACACCATCCCATTTAATTTTGCTCATATGAATTCAAATAGATGTGACCTCTAACCTTTAAGAGAGCCTTCCAAAAATCTCTGCACCTCTAGATCAAATGTCTGAATTAGCCCATGCCATTTCAGCAGATATAGTGTTAATCTATTTTGCACATCCATGCTCACATCTACAGTAATTGTTCCTAGCAATTAAAACTATTAAACTGAGTGTGGCCTATTACACCAAGTGCAAAAAATATTACACGTTTCTGTTGAATCTGTATCTTAAGCTTCTTATTTATCCAATATTGCATTGTGTTCCAGAATTGAGAAATTAATGGGCAATTCCAAAAATAATGAAGTATGTTTTAAACATCTACTGAGCATTTGACACTTTTATCATCCCACTTTTTTTATCCATTTAGCCATCCCTCTTGGGGTCAAATTTGCTTTATGTAGGACCTAACCTGCTTCACTCTTAATACTGCTGAAAGGGTAGCTCTCCTCAGGGTGTGGGTAAAAGCCGGATCCAGCCGGATCTTGTTGGATCCTGCCGGATCCATGCCTAATTTAGACAGATACACACAAATTTAAGCGTTTTCCACACAAACACATCCAGACACTTCTGTATCCAACAACATTTTACTTAAAAACATTTGGGTCCTTTCAGAACCAACCGTTTGGCTGTTTTTCTGTAAAAATCTGTTGGTTCTAAAAGGACCTAGATGTTTTCGTGTAAAAAATTGTACAATCCAGAAATGTCTGGATGTGTTTGTGTGGACAAAAATTAAATTTGTGTGTATCTGTCTAAATAAGACATGGATATGGCAGGATTTGGCTGTTTTTGTGAAAAAAAGTGTTGGCTCTTAAAGGGACCAGATGTTTGTAAAATAATGATGGATCCACAAGTATCTGGATGTATTTGTGTGACAAACACTTAAATTTGTGTATATCTGCCTAAACTAGGCATGGATCTGGCAGGATCCGGCGGTTTTTCTGTAAAAAAGGGTTGGTTCTTAAAGGACGCAGATGTTTTTGTGTAAAATATTATTAGATCTAGAAGTGCCTGGATGTGTTTGTATAGAAAATATTACAATTTTAGGATATCTGTCTAAATTAGACATGAATCTGGCAGGAGCCGGCTGTTTTGAAGCAAACAAAAAGTGTTGGTTCTAAAAGGACACAGAAGTTTTGTTGTAAAATATTGAAGGATACAGAAGTGTCTGGATGTGTTTGTGTGGAAAACACTTAAATTTGTGTATATATGTCTAAATTAGGCATGGATCCAGCAGGATCTGTCTGTTTCTCTGAAAAGAAGTGTTGGTTCTGAAAGGACCCAAACGTTTTTGTGTAAAATTTTGATGGATCCAGAAGTATCTGGATGTGTTTGTGTGGAAAACAATTACATTTGTGTGTATCTGTCAAAATTAGGCATGGATCCGGCAGGATCCGGCTGTTTTTCTGAAAAAAGTGTTGGTTCTGAAAGGACCCAAATGTTTTTGAGTAAAATGTTGTTGGATACAGAAGTGTCTGGATGTGTTTGTGTGGAAGACACTTAAATTTGTGTGTATTTTTCTAAATTAGGCATGGATCCGGCAAAATCCGGCAGGATCCGGCTTTTACCCACACCCCTCTCCTCACCTTTTTTAGACTGTCATAAGCTGCAGCACACGTAACTTCTAATGTTGTCAGACACTTAAGTGTGGTGGTCTGGGAGACACCACTCTTGCTCCGGGAGAAACCGCTCTTGCTCCGGGAGAGACACCGAAGCCAGCTTCCATGGCCTCAGCATCCCACGTGGAGGAAAGCCAAGGCCAGGTTCCTGCTGTATCTATTGCTCCTCTCTAGGTGTGCACGGCTGCATGCTGCCTAGATTTAAAGGGGCCATGTCCTAATTCCTGGAACTCCCACCTGGAGGCATCAGGTGTGGGAGATCCTATAAAAGCTTATTACTCTGAAACTCTAAACCTATCTTGTTCCTGAAGCATAGCATACTGTCAGGGTGCCAGGAAACAGACTGAGATGAAAAATGCAAAAATAATCATACCTTTATTAACAGCAAAAAATAATCAAAAGTCCACAAGTCAAATAACAAGCCAGGAATCAAAACCAGAGCTGGTAGTCAGACGAGCAGACTCAGGAGCCAAAGCAAATAGTCAGACGAGCCGAGTCAGGAGCCAAAGTGAGTAGTCAGAAGAGCCGGAATCAGGAACAAGGAGAACAGTAGAGTCAGGAACAAGCCAGGGATCAGGAACCAGGAGGGACGTCAGACAGCCAGGTAATACACAGGAGCTCTCACAAACAGGTCTGAGACATTGCATGGGCAAAGCATACTGAACAGAGGCCCTTTAAATAATACGTGATGACATCACAATTCTGAGACTGCATCCTGTCTCACACGGATGATGTACACCAGTCTGGCCATAAAAGGAAGTGCAGGAAATAAGCAGCATCACACAGTATGCACCAGAATCAGCAAGAGAGGTGAATAAAATGGCTGCCTGCAGCACATGGCAAACAAAACAGTGAAAAAACCATGACAGTACCCTCCCCTCAACGACCCCTCCCCCATGGGAGGACAAAAGGCTTATTGGGGAAACGGGCATAGAAGGCACAGAGGAGGGCGGGAGCATGAACATCAGAGGAGGGAACCCATGAATGTTCCTCCAGATCATAGCCCCTCCAGTAAACCAAATACTGTATGCAGCCCCTGGACATACGAGAGTCAATAATGCTGTTGACTTCATACTCCTCATGGTTGTCAACAAAGATAGGATGGGGACGAGGCAACACAGTGGTAAACCGATAACAAACCAATGGTTTCAAGAGGGAGACATGAAAAACATTGGAGATGCGCATTGCAGGAGGAAGGTCAAGAGCGTAGGCCACGGGTTTGACCCGTCGGAGTATTCGAAACGGACCAACAAACTCTCTCACCAACCTGGTAGGAAGGTGCGGGCAGACGCCTACGATCAGCCTGGAACTTTTGAATTTGCATAGAACGATGAAGGCAATTCTGAATCTGCACCCACATGGAACGGAGTTGCCGGAGATCCTCCACCAAAGCCGGAATACCCTGAGACATGAATGAATTGGGCAACAAGGATGGTTGAAACCGATAATGCGCCATGAACAGGGATAACTTGGAGGAAGCATTAATAGCACTATTATGAGCAAACTCTGCCCAAGGTAACAGTTCAGCCAATTATTGTGGTGATCTGAGACATAGCAATGGAGGAACTGTTCCAGAGATTGATTAGACCGTTCCGCAGCCCCAT
This sequence comes from Bombina bombina, assembly GCF_027579735.1. Classification (NCBI taxonomy): domain Eukaryota; kingdom Metazoa; phylum Chordata; class Amphibia; order Anura; family Bombinatoridae; genus Bombina; species Bombina bombina. The sequence goes on along the minus strand of NC_069501.1, from coordinate 115,058,184 downwards.
TGGATTGAGGGTGATATGCCGAGGAGAAGGAAAGCTGGATCCCCATTTGAGCACAAAAGGAACGCAAAAATCTGGAGACAAACTGGCTACCCCAGTCCGACACAATCTCCTTGGGTAACCCATGTAAATGGAAGGCCTCCTAGGCAAAAATTGAAGCAAGTTCCTGAGCGGTAGGCAACTTCTTCAAGGGAATGCAATGTGACATTTTAGAAAAACGGTCAACCACCATAAGGATAACAGTATTGCCATTGGAAACAGGGAGCTCGACAATGAAGTCCATGGAAAAATGTGTCCAAGGACGCTCACCATTAGCAATAGGTTGAAGAAGACCCACAGGAAGACGTTGAGGAGTCCTATTCTGTAAACAAACTGAGCAGGAGGCAACATATGCAGCAACATCAAAACGAAGACCTGGCCACCAGAATTGTCGAGTGACAGACCAAATCATTTGGTTCTTGCCTGGGTGACCTGTGGCTTTAGGATAGTGGTAAGTGTGCAAAAGTTTAGTTCGAAGATTCACAGGAACAAAACACTTACCACTAGGTTTCTCAGGAGGTGCATTGGTTTGTGCAGCCAGGATCTCCTCCCCCAAGGGAGAAGTCAAATTAGTACATATGGTAGCCAAAATATGGTCAGGAGGTATAACTAGAGTAGGTACAGACTCCTCAAAAATTGTCGAGAGAGGGCATCAGCCATAACATTCTTACTACCAGGCAAGTAGAAGACCACATAATTAAACTGAGACAAAAATAGCGCCCATCTGGCCTGTCGGGGTGACAAACGTTTTGCTTCAGATAGATAAGTTAAATTCTTGTGGTCAGTAAGAATGAGCACTGGCACGCTAGTACCCTTGAGAAGATGCCTCCATTCCATGAGTGCCAAAATTATGGCCAGTAATTCCCTGTCGCCAATTTCATAATTGCACTCCGCTGGAAACAATTTCTTAGGGAAGAAACCACACGGATGCAAGGAACCGTCAGGCGTAGGACATTGAGACAAGAGGGCACCTACTCCAGTCTCAGATGCATCGACCTCAAGAACGAAAGGCAGGACAGGGTTAGGATGAGCCAGAACTGGAGTGGCAGCAAAGGCAGTCTTAAGACTATCAAAGGCCTTAATGGCAGTAGGTGACCAATGGAGTGGATCATTCTCTTTACGGGTCATGTCTGTGATAGGTTTGACCAAGGAAGAAAAGTTTTTAATAAACTTTCTATAGTAATTGGCAAACCCCAAAAAATGTTGAACAGACCGAAGACCGAAGACTGCAGATAACTTGTCAGGATCCATGGAGAACCCTGCAATGGATATAACATAACCTAGGAAGGTTACTTGAGTCTGATGGAACTCACATTTCTCGAGTTTACAAAACAGGCCGTTCTCACGTAGTCTCTGAAGAACCTGTGTAACATCAGAATGATGAACCTCAAGTGTGGGTGAGTGTATGAGGATGTCGTCTAAGTACACCACAACACACTGTTGCAACATATCTCGTAGGACATCGTTAATACATTCCTGGAAAACAGCAGGAGCATTACATAGGCCAAAGGTCATTACAAGATTTTCATAATGCCCACTCCTCATGTTAAATGCTGTTTTCCATTCGTGGCCCTCCTTGATCCTAACGAGATTGTATACTCCTCTCAAATCAAGTTTAGTAAAGACCATAGCTCCCTTGAGGCGGTCAAAGAGTACCGTAATGAGCGGAATAGGGTAAGCATTCTTAATGGTAAGATGATTAAGACCCCTATTATCGATGCATGGTCTTCACTCGCCACCCTTTTTCTTCACAAAAAAGAAGCCAGCCCCTGCTGGAGAGCAGGATTTGCGGATGATCCCCCGCGACAGAGCATCAGCAACATACTCCTCCATAGCACAATTCTCCGCAACAGACAGAGGGTAAACCCGGCCCGAGGAGGAATGGCTCCAGGTTGCAAGTCTATGGCACAATCGCAAGACCGGTGAGGAGGCAACGTACTGGCACGCACCTTGTCAAAAATGTCTAGGAACTCTCGGTACTCCTCTGGCAATTGAGATACCGAAGAAGTGCATAAGACTTTAACTGGTTTCCGAAGACAAGTGAAAATACATTGCAGAGAGACACATGAATCCCAACTGCATTGGCTCAGCAGTACCTGGTGACTCGGGACCAGGAGGCATGAGAGAAGAGGGAGGCATGGGTGAGAACGAACACATAGGAGACAACGGAACAGGAGACTTCCGCAAGCGCTCCTCGAAAGAGGGCCTCTCACTTATTCTGATGTCAATTAGGATTGAAAAAGACACTAATGCCTCAAGATCTTCTGGTAAATCTCTGGCACCAACTTCGTCTTTAATTGCATCAGAGAGCCCATGAAAGAAGGCGGCAACAAGGGCTTCATTGTTCCAACCTACCTCTGCGGCAAACTTACGGAACTCAATGGCATACTGATCAACAGATCTTGTACCATGCTGAATGGACATGAGTCATTTAGCAGCAGAGAAAGAGCGAGCCGGAACATCAAATACCCTTCGAAAGGAGGCCACAAATTCAGTGTAATTTGAAATCACAGGTTTATTAGTCTCCCACAAAGGATTAGCCCAGGCAAGAGCTGTGTCAAAGAGTAACGAGAAGAGAAATCCCACCTTAGCTCTGTCAGAGGGAAACGTCTGAGGTAACATCTCAAAGTAAATGCCCATCTGGTTCAAAAACCCTCTGCACTGATTAGGATCGCCTCCATATCGATGAGGTAGAGGTGCAGAACCGGACATGCTCCTGGTAGGACTAGGTCCAGCGGAAACAGGAGCAGCCATAACTTGCGGGACACTTTGGTCCAAATGTGCAGTGCGAGTCAGCAGGGTTTGCAGGGCTAGTGCAAATTGATCCGGTGATCCTGTTCATCCATCCTGGAAATTATGGCAGGTAAAGGTGGATTATTAGCAGGATTCATGGCCCTTGCGTAATGTCAGGGTTCCAGGAATCAGACTGAGACGAGAAATGCAAAAATAATCACACCTTTATTAACAGCAAAAAAATAATAAAAAGTCCACAAGTCAAATAACAAGCCCGGAATCAAAACCAGAGCTGGTAGTCAGACGAGCCGAGTCAGAAGCCAAAGCGAATAGTCAGACGAGCCAAGTCAGGAGCCAAAGCAAGTAGTCAGACGAGCCGGAATCAGGAACAAGGAGAACAGCAGAGTCAGGAACAAGCCAGGGATCAGGAACCAGGAGGGACGTCAGACAGCCAGGTAATACACAGGAGCTCTCACAAACAGGTCTGAGACAACGCAAGGGCAAAGCATACTGAACAGAGGCCCTTTAAATAATAAGTGATGACATCACAATTCTGAAACTGCATCCTGTCTCACACGGATGATGTACACCACTCTGGCCATAAAAGGAAGTGCAGGAAATGAGCAGCATCACACAGTATGAACCAGAGTCAGCAAGAGAGGTGAGTAAAATGGCTGCCAGCAGCACATGGCAAACAAAACAGGGAAAAAACCCTGACACATACTTACCTTGTACCTGCGTATGCTCACCTGGTTCCTGAAGTCTAGCATACTTACCTGATACGTGTGTATGCTCATCTTATTTCAGAGACCAAGCATACTTGCCCTGCACCTGCTTATGCTCACCTTGTTCTAAACTCCAAGCATACTTACATGATATCTGTGTATGCTCACCTTGTGCCAGAGACCAAGCATATTTACCTTGCACCTTCATATGCTCATCTGGTTCCTGAAACCAAGCAGAGTTACCTGACACCTGTGTATGCTCACCTTGTTCTTAACGCTGTGCCTGCTGTACCTACCTGGTGTCCCGTGACAGTCTCACCAACAGTACCCGCTGGGTATCCTGTTCCTGCTGGGTATCCTGTATCTGCTACACCAGTGATAGCCTTCCTCAAGCCAGCTGTACCTGCTGTATCTACTTAGTATCCTGTGCCAGTCTCACCAACAGTACCCACTGGGTATCCTGTACCTGCTGAGAAACCTGTGTCTACTTTACAAGTGACAACTTTCCTAAAACCAGCTGTGCCTACTGTACCTCCCTAGTATCCTGCAACAGTCTCACTCTCTATACCATTGGGTGAAATGCACAAGCCAAGCCTCAGTGTCCCCTGGACTGTGTTACTGCAACCTATTAAAGTATTCTTAACTCCAATAGGACTTTAGTGTACTGCCTTGGGCCTATGTTCAAACTTACTGTTTCTGTGATCTTTAATTTAAAATACCAACTGTTCTTTTTCTTATCATTCAGTAACACTTTCAAAAGACTTTTGTAGTTCAGTGTATCTGTTCCTGCATTCCGAGTTCCACACACCCTAACCTCTTCACAAATATACCTTCTCTCTTCCATCCCTTAAAAATCATATGTTAAAATTTAAGTAGATATGTTTTCAACATAGTTTGATATATTTCAGATAAAGAGAACCTGCCCATTTTAAATAAGGCTTGAGAGATACAAAATTGTGAAACCCTCCCAGAATTCTGCATTGTCTCTGACCAAAACCCCTACATAGTGCCTCAGTTGTAAGTTGGCATAAGTGTGTTTGTTTGGAATACCATAGTCTCTCTGTATCAAAGCAAATGTTTAAATTGTGTGTGGTATCTGGTCTAATATTGCTCCAACATTGTATATACCTTGATTTTCTCAGTACAAGAAAAGTGCGAGGTCATCCCAGCAAGAAACTCAGGGTGTCCTCTAATAGGTAAGTAAACTGAAGAATTAGAAGATTTCTGGAAAATGTATGTGCTTGCCACCATGTCCTCAAAGGATCTGTATAAAGCGGGATTGCCCCAATTTTTTTAGGCCCACAGAGCTGGACATATGCAGAACAAGTCCTGTCTATATATATATTGTGTGCCAAGCTGCCAATCTAAAACTAAACACATAACTGTAAATTTTAATAAAATTACTCCCCCACTTTCATCTCAGTTGTCTTATGCATAGTCTTCCCAGCTCAGCAGCATTTGTGTTCCCTCTACAAGAAGCAAACTTTAATTTCTATTGAGACTGAGGGAGTCTTCTCACTTCGCCTTCTACCAGCCTCTATACAGACAGGTCTCCTGCGGTGTGCATATGGGACTTCAGTTTCAACAGGAATATTGGTACAAATTCTAAATGGCGGTAGTGCGCTATATATTAAAGAGGGAAAAAACGACTGCTGAGCTGGGAGTACCATATGTGTAAGGTAAGTCAGGATAAAGGAGGGTTGATTTTTATTAAAAATTACATTAACAAAATGTTTTTTTCTTGCAGGCAAAAGTGATCATTTAAAATTGTCCCACATAAAAACACAGTCATGGTCTCCAAATATTACATTGTCCAAAACAAAGAACTAAACATTAGTCAAGTAGTACAGGTACAAAACCCTTTATACAATCTATATTTACATGGATAGAAGAAGGCTTACAGTGTAAACCGTTATAATAAATGTAAATAATGTAACATTTAAAGGGACAGTCTAGGCCAAAATAAACTTTCATGTTTCAGATAGAGCATGTCATTTTAAACAATTTTCCAATTTACTTTTATCACCAATTTTGCTTGGTTCTCTTGGTGTTCTTAGTTGAAAGCTTAACCTAGGAGGTTCATATGCTAATTTCTTAGACCTTGAAGCCCACCTCTTTCAGATTGCATTTTAACAGTTTTTCACCACTAGAGGGTGTTAGTTCACGTATTTCATATAGATAACACTGTGCTCGTGCACGAGAAGTTATCTGGGAGCAGGCACTGATTGGCTAGACTGCAAGTCTGTCATAAGAACTGAAAAAAGGGGCAGTTTGCAGAGGCTTATATACAAGATAATCACAGAGGTTAAAAGTATATTATTATAAATGTGTTAGTTATGCAAAACTGGGAAATGGGTAATAAAGGGATTATCTATCTTTTAAAACAGTAAAAATTCTGGTGTAGACTGTCCCTTTAATAATAAAATCAAATATAATAAAAAATGAAATGCAATCAAAATTAAATTAACAAATTTATGCAGAAATCTAAATAAACAATTAAAACAACCAATAATTAGGGGCCCATAAAGAAAAGTCTTAATCAGTCCCAGGAAGTTAAATCAATTGGTGATTCAATTGGTGCCATCAGTCTTATGGAATAGGATCCAAGATGGGAAAAAGACAAAAAAACACAATCATTTGGATCCCAGAGGGGAAATAAATAAATAAATAAATAAATCATAATGGTATATAAAAATGAAAAATATATTAATAAATGTGAAAAAAATTCAAAAATGTGTCCAAATGAAAAAAATTAAGCCTCCCAACTGCCTGGGACCGAAAAAGCAAGGGTCAAGTCCTGCGGGAACGCATGAGAACGGAGTTCCTGCACTATTTTTGCAGTGAGAACTAAGTTCCCCTGGACAGAGAACAGAAACGCTTAAGTAAACACTGCTGCTGCTGATTGGAGGAGCTGGATCCCAATCTGGTTAGAGGGATAGTGAGATCCTCAAGTAATGGTCAGTAAAACTTCCTATAATACACTAAATGCAAGCCTGTCAGCGGTCCTGCTGTGTGAACACTCCGCACTGTGTTGAGCACATGGTGCTTACATTTCTGTGTGGCTTGCTCTGGGGTTATTTAGCTCATCTTAGCAGAAATAGGACTATTGCACCTTAAGTGGGTGAGACTGTGACAGAGGAGGAGTCTGGAGTTGCTGTCAGACACAGAGGTCTCAGCAACCCTGGAAAGGAAAGAAAGGGGAGGAAGGAGGATGTGAGGAACTGAAGCAAAGCTGGCTATGCATCATATGATTTTTAAAAAAAATATGGGCACCCTGGATTTTGATATCAAACAACAGGCATTCATGTGTGTCTAGTTTAGTTTAGAAATCTTGGTGAGTTCCCACACCCCTGCGGAAAAGGTTTTGATTTTGGAATACTTGCTTATTTGCAGCCATAAATTTGGGGCAGCTAAGAGATGGGACCAAGTGTACAAACAACATCAACAACAACGTCTTTTAGGTAATATTTACATGTTGCAGCTTATAAATGTAACCTAAAGGTAGTTTTATTTCATTTTTAATTATTCTATACCCTCAAAAAGATAGTACAGTACTGCAATCAGAAAGGTAATAGCTGTTTTTTAAATAAATTTAGAAAGGAAAACAAAATTCAACTTACTGGTAGGGATTTTTTTAAAATTTTAATTAAATTTCATAAGGTTTAGTGTTAAATGTTATTATTCCACTTTTGGGTAAAAGAAGATTATAGTTTATTGGTAGTTTAGTGTGTACAACCAAACATTTCATTATCAGTTAGTATAAGGATTGAAGCTCTGTTTAACTGGTGATTCAGCATGTATGTTCAATTGTAAAATAATAATAAATTGTTATAGCCAGAATAACAATAATTATATGTCAGCTGTAACATGAATAGGGATATCACTGGTAGTAAAGTTGTCTATACAATTGATACTGTAATGTAATATATATATATATATATATATATATATATATATATATATATATATATATATATATATATATATATATATATATATATATATATAAATGCTCCTGTACAGAATCCTAAAGAGCTTCTACAGAGATAAAAAAATAAAGGGAGTTGGAGCATATGCTACTGAAAGTGACAGTGGAGATAATTAATTTGAAGACTTTATACCCCTTTGCCTTTAAAACACGGAGGTTTATATTCCAGTCCATTCCTGTGGTAAGAGCATGGCATGGATTTTATGGGGTTTTCCAATTTATTCTAAAACTCCACAAAAAGCAATTTATCTTTAGCTTTTCAAATACATTTGTGGTGTGATAGCGCTTCCTATACCTTAACAAGGGACAATTTGTTACAGGTATTCCAATGCATGAGAAAAACATTTTAAGAAGCATTTTGGATTTCTTTAAATGTACACCTTGTCCTTGTTGCAAAAAGCATGTTTTGGCTGTTGTGTGGTATTTTTTCAATGTTAAAGTTTTTGAATATGTTAAAGGACCAGTCAACACAGTAGATTTGCATAATCAACAAATGCAAGATAACAAGACAATGCAATAGCACTTCAAATGAGTAGTAGATTTTTTTTCTGACAATTTTAAGTTATGTATTTTTCCCACTCCCCCTGTATCATGTTACAGCCATCAGCCAATCACAAATGCATACATGTACCATGTGACAGCCATTAGCCATTCACAAATGCATACACACTTATTCTTGCACATACTCAGTAGGAGCTGGTCACTCAAAAAGTGTAAATATAAAAAGACTGTGCACATTTTGTTAATGTAAGTACATTGGAAAGTTGTTTAAAATGGCACGCTCTATCTGAATAATACAAGTTTGCTTCATAAGAGGTTTAAAATCACATTTTTAAGTTATAAAACCTGTACTCTATTTAGTTATTAGTAGGGATGGGCGAATGTGTGAATAGAATGAATAGTCCTGTGGACATTCGTTTTGGATAAACAAATTTTGATAAGAATTAAAATTTGGTTTTCAAATGTCACTTTTGTATTTGAATGTTTATAATTAGATTGAATATCAACATTCGAAATTTTGAATGTAACATTCAATTTAATAAATACTATTTAGAAGTTCAATAGTTCATGTGGTAGGGAATTTAGTAAAATGATACACAATAAATACAAATAAATTAATTTGAATATTACATTTAAAGAGACCAATAGAAATACTAATACAAATATACCTATTAACATTTTTGGAATTCAAATATTGCATAATTCAAATCAAATTATTAGAATAATTCAAATTGAATATTACATTTAAAGAAAACATTAGAAATACTATTACATTAAACGAATGTTAGAATGTTGCACAGACTTTTGAAACTAATGAATGTGTTAAAATTTGATTAATTTTTTGAATGCCCATCCCTGGTTATGAGTATCAGTGTGGTGATTGATCATTTTAAGGAAGTATTTGGACATTTAAAAATGTTAATTATGCAATTAAACAAAATAAAATTAGCAAGTCCGCATGTCATGAAATTATATTAAATGTTAATACCATAATGAGTTTTTGCTTTTAATACATATTCTGCTTCTTTTGCAAGGCGTGTAAAAATCCTAATATTGCAGTTTCTTATAGGTAGAATATGCTGGTATAACGTTTGCTAATTTAAGTTGTTTTACTGATTCAGAGGTTCTTCTAATTGATTAGAAAAAAAACCAGACAAAACAAAAATCTTCTGAGCTGTTGTGATCTATTCACACAGGACTTATGGTAGATTATAGTGGTGCTAGCATTAGATTTAACCCCTTTTGGGACAGATTACAAATTGAGCGATATTCTCACTGAAACATTAACTGCGCTAGAAGTAAGCTTTTTGCGTGCGTCTAGTTGCGCTCATATTACAAGTAAATTGTTTTTGCTCATGCACTATCTTTGCGCGCGAAAAAAGACGAACTTACAATAGCGCACGCGAGATTACCTATTCCCCCATAGAAGTCAATGGAGCAAAAGTGTTAAAAACCTACTTATGCGTAAACCCAATCGCATATTCTCAAGTGCAATTTCACATTCTATTTTTTTATGTGTATATATATATATATGTATGTATGTGTGGTTACATATTCACACATATAAACACATGTTGACTAGGGTTGCCACCTGTCCCTTAAAATACAGAACACTTATAAGTTACACATGCTGCAGGGTGTGCAGGGAGGAATATGAATAGTGCTGTCCAGAAACACACTACATGTTCTTCCCTGCACACCCTGCAGCATGTGTAACTCATACGTGTACAGGAAAACATGGCTGAGGTGGCAACCCTAATGTTGACACACATATGCAAAATGATATATACATACACATATTTAGACATATATATATATATATACACTGCTCAAAAAAATAAAGGGAACACTAAAATAACACATCCTAGATCTGAATGAATAAAATATTCTAATTAAATACTTTGTTCTTTACATAGTTGAATGTGCTGACAACAAAATCACACAAAAATTAAAAAATGGAAATCAAAATTTTCAACCCATGGAGGTCTGGATTTGGAGTCACACTCAAAATTAAAGTGGAAAAACACACTACAGGCAGATCCAACTTTGATGTAATGTCCTTAAAACAAGTCAAAATGAGGCTCAGTAGTGTGTGTGGCCTCCACGTGCCTGTATGACCTCCCTACAACGCCTGTGCATGCTCCTGATGAGGTGGCGGATGGTCTCCTGAGGGATCTCCTCCCAGACCTGGACTAAAGCATCCACCAACTCCTGGACAGTCTGTGGTGCAAAGTGAAGTTGGTGGATGGAGCGAGACATGATGTCCCAGATGTGCTCAATTGGATTCAGGTCTGGGGAACGGGAGGGCCAGTCCATAGCATCAATGCCTTCATCTTGCAGGAACTGCTGACACACTCCAGCCACATGAGGTCTAGCATTGTCTTGCATTAGGAGGAACCCAGGGCCAACCGCACCAGCATATGGTCTCACAAGGGGTCTGAGGATCTCATCATGATACCTAATGGCAGTCAGGCTACCTCTGGCGAGCACATGGAGGGCTGTTCGGTCCCTCAAAGAAATGCCACCCCACACCATTACTGACCCACTGCCAAACTGGCCATGCTCGAGGATGTTGCAGGCAGCAGAACGTTCTCCACGGCGTCTCCAGACTGTCACGTCTGTCAAATATGCTCAGTGTGCCCCTGCTTTCATCTGTGAAGAGCACAGGGCGCCAGTGGCGAATTTGCCAATCTTGGTGTTCTCTGGCAAATGTCAAACGTCCTGCACGGTGTTGGACTGTAAGCACAACCCCCACCTGTTGACGTCGGGTCCTCATACCACCCTCATGGAGTCTGTTTCTGACCGTTTGAGCAGACACATGCACATTTGTGGCCTGCTGGAGGTCATTTTGCAGGGCTCTGGCAGTGCTCCTCCTGTTCCTCCTTGCACAAAGGCGGAGGTAGCGGTCCTGCTGCTGGGTTGTTGCCCTCCTACGGCCCCCTCCACGTCTCCTGATGTACTGGCCTGTCTCCTGGTAGCGCCTCCATGCTCTGGACACTACGCTGACAGATACAGCAATCCTTCTTGCCACAGCTCGCACTGATGTGCCATCCTGGATGAGCTGCACTACCTGAGCCACTTGTGTGGGTTGTAGACTCCGTCTCATGCTACCACTAGAGTGCAAGCACCAACAGCATTCAAAAGTGACCATAACATCAGCCAGAAAGCATAGGAACTGAGAAGTGGTCTGTGGTCACCACCTGCAGAACAACTCCTTTATTGGGGGTGTCTTGCTAATTGCCTATAATTTCCACCTGTTGTCTATCCCATTTGCACAACAGCATGTGAAATTGATTGTCACTCAGTGTTGCTTCCTAAGTGGACAGTTTGATTTCACAGAAGTGTGATTGATTTGGAGATACATTGTGTTGTTTAAGTGTTCCCTTTATTTTTTTGAGCAGTGTATATATATATATATATATATATATACACATATGTGTGTCAACATGTGTTACATGCAAACATACACGTATTTAGACATTTATATATATATATATATATATATATACACATACATACATACACACACACACACACACTGGAGCCCTTTCCAGTCAAACACCTTGCCATATAACCCTTTGGAAACATTTTTAGCAATATTTAAATGATATATATATATATATATATATATATATATATATATATATATATATATATGAGTGTAATTTTTTTTTTAATAATCTTTTTATTAAGAAGAATCTGTTTGTATGTTACAACAATCACATTGAACAATATCGTTCTTACAATGTTAAGAAATACATGTACGAATCAATGGAACAGACTCGCAATTTAAAAAAAAGTTTAACAGAATAAAGAGATCAATTTTGACACACATTATAATACATCAATTATCATATCACAGTATCTATCCAGCTATGCTGTAAGCAAGTTTTCTGATAACTAAATGATTTGGTGTAGGTCTACTTCAGTGTATATCGTTCGTATTGTGCATTTTTTTTGGCATATTATTTAACATTTAATTCTCAACAATGGTTAGGGTACTGGTAGAGTTTTTAAGATACTAATCCCACATTGCTCGCAGAGTGATGAAACTTTCTATGTTACCCTTTTTAAATGCAGTGTATTTCTCTAACTCTAGTAGTTCAGATACTTTATTTTTCCACATTGGCATGATTGGGATGTGTTTAGACTTCCAGGACCTTGCTATGAGGATTTTCACGCTGTTTATAAAGATACGAAATAGGGGGATTAGGTATTTAGAGGGAAGCCGGACAGACCTGTTTAACAGCCATATCTGGGGGTCCGGGGGATGGACACTTGCATAATAAGTTCAGCTTCCTGCATGATATCATACCAGAAATGATTTATTTGTGAGCACCACCACCACATATTCCCCATCCCATTCCCAACCTGTCCACACCTCCACCTTGGGGGATAATTGATGCAATTTTCGGGGGGGGTCAGGTACCAACAATGAAGTATCTTAGGCTGTAATTATTTTAATGTGTTTTGTGAACATTTGTGAAAGTTTCAGCTTTCACTCGAACGTAATCTATAACTTTTAATATGAGTGCAATTCTCATTGAAACTATAGGTTGTGCTAGAGCGATGTTGGCCGTGCTAACCTATCTCTGGTAAATGCGCTTTACCATGGACTTGTAATACCAAGTCACGTGGTAATATAATGTGATATTGTGTATCACAACCTGCGCGTCACAAAAATAATGTTAGTTTGAGTATCTCCTAGCTGTGACTGCACCTCCATACTAAATATACTTTGAAAACAGTGAGTTTATGGCACCCAAAGAACATTTTGGGATTTTTTGCTTTTGGTTAATAATGAACCCTTAGAGAATACTTAAGTGATGTAGCTCCACAATTTCCCTAAAGTTATTTTGAGAGTCAAGATTCCAATCTTCTTGTTCCCTCCATTCCGGAAATATCCCTCAAAATTCTAATGTAACAGCGCTAAACATGTTAAAGGCACAGTATACACCAATTTCCTTATAACTGCATGTAATAGACACTACTATAAAAGGAAGAATATGCACAGATACTATTCGAAAAATCCAGTATAAAACCTTTTAAAAATGTACTTAGAAGCTCCCAGTTTAGCACTGTTAATAAGGTTAGTCTGGGACATCCATTGAAAGGGACTGAGAAAGCAGGAAGGGCAGGCACTCCCCACTCACCTGCATATGCGAAGACCAATTAAACAAACAGGAGCAAGCAGGAATCTGTAAATTTCAGTCTACATCGGATACTTTGGTGCTTGGTTAGGTGTCTGAAAATCAGTACAATGTTTTTTAAAAAAAGCAAAACTATACATTGTTACTAAACCCTCCCAGACGGACTACATAAATTAATTATCTACAAAACATTTATACAAAGAAGAATCTTGTGTACATTGTTCCTTTAACTACCAGTTTTGTGCCTTTTGGATCCCTTTTTTTGGTATCATGAATGGAAGAAAGTACAGATACACCAATTTAATTTTAATGGGGCAAAATGAACAATGAAAATATGCTTGTGTGAGTATTTATTTATTTCTTTATTGACATTTGGTGGAAGCAACATACTCTTCTGAGTGGCCTGTGAGAATTCCAGCATGCAAATGTTGACATTTGAAACTATGGCTAAATGAGCTGTGATATTCAGGTGCTGCAACATTTGAAATATCCTATTTTTAATGCCAACCATCTAATGATAAAACAAAAGTGCATAGCCAGTGAAATACATTGTGAGTGTATTAGAAAACACACGGTAGACCAGAATCACTATAGTCTGCTTGGTCTGTAAGCAATCAACTCACAGTACAAAGGTTATGAGTTGTATTCAAAGCATTGTTCTTGTAATGATTCAATAGAAGATAAATAAAATGAGATGTTGGTCTATAATTATGAAATCTTTGCCAAAAAAATGCTAATCTTGAGCACTTCTTACTTATCTGTCACCATAATGTTTTAATATTTCTTAAAAAAGCATTTTAGTTTTTAAAAATAATCCTAGTGTCACCTTTTCTAGTTTGTTGATATGGTTTATATGTAAGGGTTTGGGTGAATGTCTGTGTGTAAGGGCTTAGGTGAATGGCTTTATGTAAGGGCTTGGGTGAATGGCTGTGTGTAAGGGCTTGGGTAATTGGCTGTATGTTTGGGCTTAGGTGAATGACTGTATGTAAGGGCTTAGGTAATTGGCTGTATGTAATGGCTTAGGTGAATGGCTGTATGTAATGGCTTAGGTGATTGGCTGTGTGTAAGGGCTTAGGTGAATGGCTGTATGTAATGGCTTAGGTGAATGGCTGTATGTAATGGCTTAGGTGATTGGCTGTGTGTAAGGGCTTAAGTGAATGGCTATATGTAATGGCTTAGGTGAATGGCTGTATGTAATGGCTTAGGTGATAGGCTGTGTGTAAGGGCTTAAGTGAATGCTGTATGTAATGGCTTAGGTGAATGGCTGTGTGTAAGGGCTTAAGTGAATGGCTGTATGTAATGGCTTAGGTGAATGGATGTGTGTAAGGGCTTAGGTAAATGGCTGTGTGTAAGGGCTTAAGTGAATGGCTGTATGTAATGGCTTAGGTGAATGGCTGTGTGTAAGGGCTTAGTTGAAGGGTCAGGTACAGGTGTGGGAGGGGCTGTATGTAAGGGCTTAGGTGAATGGTCAGGTACAGGTTTGAGAGGGGGATAGACAGATAGCAGGTGAGGTACATAGGAAGTGATAATAAAAGTGAACATCTAACTTACCTGATTGCAGAATAATTGGTTCCCAGCACAGTAGGATCCCAAAAAGCACCAGGGTTGTGAAGAACCTGTTAAAGACATGAGGCATGAGTGGGGAAGAGGCTGAGAAACCAAAAGAAGAGATCAGACAACAAACAGGGACAGTGGCCTCACAGGGAGAATCCATAAACACCTTTCCTTTCAAAGCTATTTTTGACCATTTGACTGTGGTCCTCCATCTGCCCTTTCTGTTCCATTTCCCCCTGCAATGAGCATAAGAGCAGAAAGGATAGTGGGAAGGTGGCAAGTTAGACGTCCTGACTTCCCAAGCTCTCCATTTATGCTGCTACCAAATAATTTGGCTTGTTGGTCAAAGCTGGCATAAAACATTTGAAGATGAAGTGGTTGATAGTTTGATAGGTGTGTGGTGAGATTGTGGCTTGGCATGAAGGTATGCTGGCAGGGGGAAGGGGGGATGCTGCAGCACATGGTTCACATATATGGTTTGTAGGAGACACTTTCTATGACATGGGTTCTCACTGTAACCTTGCTAAAGGGGAATGTACTCTTTTATTTATCTTTAATACATTGAAGCCTTATTTTTTATACACACGCAATAACATTAGAGTCATTATGAATGGTTGGTGCATAACTCAAACCAAGATGAGCTACTATCCCTTAAAGGGACACGAAACTCAAAATGAAACTATCATGATTCAGATAAAGCATGTAGTTTTAACAGACTTTCCATGATCAATTTAGTCTTTTTCTATGCACACTTTCTGAGTGCAAGGGTTCACAGTGTACGCATGAGTCTGTAATTGACTGATGGCTGTCACATGATACAATGGGTAGAAAAATTAAGCAATCTTTGAAATTTCTGAGAAAAAAATCTACTGGAAATTTGAAATAAAGAGGAAGTTCTATTATATTGTGTTTTTATTGTGCATTTATGGATTCTACAATTCTACTGTATTTATTAGTCCTTATAGGGACAGTGTACTGTAAAATATCCCTCATTTAACATCTTCCCACTCATTCCTTGTACTTACTGGAGTGAATTACATTGTTTAAAATGAGCTAATTTGCCTTTATTTTGACATTTGAATGTCAGGGTTTTTTCCCTGTTTTGTTTGCCATGTGCTGCTGGCAGCCATTTTACTCACCTCTCTTGTTGACTCTGGTGCATACTGTGTGATGCTGCTTATTTCCTGCACTTCCTTTTATGGCCAGACTGGTGTACATCATCCGTGTGAGACAGGATGCAGTCTCAGAATTGTGATGTCATCACGTATTATTTAAAGGGCCTCTGTTCAGTATGCTTTGCCCTTGCGTTGTCTCAAACCTGTTTGTGAGAGCTCCTGTGTATTACCTGGCTGTCTGACGTCCCTCCTGGTTCCTGATCCCTGGCTTGTTCCTGACTCTGCTGTTCTCCTTGTCCCTGATTCCGGCTCGTCTGACTACTCGCTTTGGCTCCTGACTCGGCTCGTCTGCCTACCAGCTCTGGTTTTGATTCCTGGCTTGTTATTTGACTTGTGGACTTTTTTTTATTATTTTTTGCTATTAATAAAGGTGTGATTATTTTTGCACTTCTCATCTCAGTCTGATTCCTGGCACCCTGACATTGAAATGATTTTGCCTGTTGAAGACACCACATTGGGGTAGATTTATCATAGTGCGAGTGGACATGATACAATATAGCGTATCATGTCCGCTGCACATCGATAAATGCCGACAGCATACGCTGTTGCATTTATCATTGCATCAGCTTTTCTATTGAACTGCTTGTGCAATGCCACCCCCTGCAGATTCGCGGCCAATCGGCCGCTAGCAGGGGTTATCAATCAACCCGATCGTATTCGATCGGGTTGATTTCTGTCCGCGGCCTCAAAGCAGGTGGACAAGTTATGGAGCAGCGGTCTTTAGACCGCTGCTTCATAACTTCTGTTTCCGGCAAGCCTGAAGGCTCACGCGGAAACAGGGGCATCAAACTCCATACAGAGCTTGATAAATCAGCCCAATATACTAAATATTTCAATACTGAAATAAAAAGCAAGTAGATGAAATCACACTGCGGAAGGGCGTTGAAAGAGATAGGTACTGAAAATGTTTATATTAAGTTGTTTTCTCTTTGTATTTGGCTTTGTGTTTACAGATAGAAATATGATAAGTAGATCTATTCTCCCATTTTCATAACTTGTGTAAAAAAAAAGCAAATGAGCAATTGATCATACATTTTATACCATGCACTTGGTATAACATGTAGTTGCAAACACATTAAAGGGATGTGAAAACTTAATTTTCATTAAACAATGTTTCAATTTACTTCTACTATCAAATTATCTTCAATCTCTTGTTATTCTTTGCTAAAAGAGCAGCAATGCATTACTGGGAACTAACTGAACACATCTGGTGAGCCAGATGTGCAGCCACTAATCAGCAGCGAGCTCCCAGTACTGTAGGATATGCACATATTATTTTTTAATAATATATGCCAAGAGAAAAAAGCCAGTTTGAAATCACAAGTTAATTTGAAGTGTTTAAAAATGACATGCTCTGAATCATGAAAGTATAATTCTGACTTTCCTATCCCTTTAAGGGAAAATCAATTTAAAGGGACATCATACTCATATGCTAATCACTTGAAACTGATGCAGTATAACTGTAAAAAGCTGAGAAAATATCACCTGAGCATCTCTATGTAAAAAAGGAAGATATTTTACCTCACAATCTCCTCAGCTCAGCAGAGTAAGTTCTGTGTAAAAAGTTATACTTCAGCTGCTGTCCAGCTGCAGGTAAAAAAAAAAAAAAATGAAGAAATGAACTACAGCCAATCAGCATCAACAGTGCTGAGGTCATGAACTCTTTTACTGTGATTTCATGAGATTTCACTTAACTCTCATGAGATTTCATAGTAAACTTCCTTAAAGGGGCAGTAAACCTAGAATATGTTATATAATTCTGCACATAGTGCAGAATTATGTAACATTAGCTTATCGCCAGCTTTGTAAAGCAAAGGGTTAGATAGATATTTTACAACGAAAACAGAACGCCGCTCCTTGCTCTACTGAGCGGGTCTGTTTTCTTCTCCTAGGCGCATCGCAGCACGCTGTCTAATCACAGCCGCTCGCAGGAGCGAGCTACATTGAGTTTAATAATGCGATCGGCCACGCTGTGACTAGACAGCATGTGCTTGCTGAACAGCGATGCACTTTGGAGAAGAAAACAGACCCGCTCAGTAGAGCCAGGAGTGGCGATCTGTTTTCGTTGTAAAATATCTATGTGCAGAATTATATAACATTATTTGCTAGGTTTACTGCCCCTTTAAACTGAATAGGGAAATAACATGAGTGTGCATGAAGCTCACTCTCTTGCAGGTCCTGGGATAGGCATACTGATTTTCTGCTTAAAGACATTTACAATGGGGTTTGAATACTTTTGAGGTAAAATGTCTTTCTTTTTTAAATAGAGATGTCCAGGTGATATTTTCAAGTCAGCTTTTTTCAGCTATGCTGCATCACTTTCAAGTGTTTCAACATTTGGGTATCATGGCCCTTTAATAGTACACTGTCCCTTTAAGTCTAGGTGATTAAAACATGAATACTCCCTAGAGACAGGCAATTACCTGAAATAGGTTTCCATAACTACTGAGACTGTGCCAAGATGTCATTTTATATCAGTGCAAGCAAACATGTAATGTACACTAGCATCATAAACAGCCAAAGGGAGTAAGGCACAGTGACACAGAATAAGTGGTAAAGAGAGGGGATATACACACGGACTCAATACATCACTGTTTGTCCTGCGAAAGCTATAAATTTACTTTGAGTAGTTTTCTTCCTATTCTATGCCTTTTAATTAGGAGTGTTGCTTTATGAATTAGTTAAGCCTCGTTTCTCTCATGTGGTACGTGTACTCTTGGGGATACCTGGTGCTTTTGCATGGGGTACTCAGTGTTTTCCCTTTTTATTATTTTTTACTGTGATGCAGCTAATGTAAACATTCAATGTACCCCAGAAATCAGTTTCTTAGTTATACCCTCAAACACCTCTAAACAGATTCTAATTCCCTGCCTGGTCTGGTCAGCTGATCACTCAATGGGTCAGATCATTTAAACCTTGCAATTTCATATGTGGTTTTCTCATCGACCCTTGCAGGGGCTGCTCTGGTGGAATTATCGTAAAAAAGGGGCAGTCCCTGAGAATGGCGAGATGTCTCCTATTGAAAGTAATGGAGCTTTCTGGAAAGGGACATTTCACACCACGGAGCAGAGTTAGCAGCGAGCAGGGGGAACACTTTAAAAATGAATTAAAATGATAACTCACATTACACTGCTTTCTGCGTATAGCATCTTACAAGCACCTATATTTTCATATGCACGTGTTTTCTCTAATTGTGTTATATGTATTTTCAGTGTTTTGAGAAAATCTTGCCACCTTTTGGTTGGCAAGAAAAAACTTTGAAATCTGTAGTGCGAAAATCTGTACAGAATTATGATGGGACTAGAGAGACAATTTCATGTACGCCCATGGAACGCACATGTCCAGCCCATTTTACAAAAAAACAATTACGCTTTGTTTTTTGTAATTTTCTTCTTGGCTTTTTTTTGCACATCCAGCATACTTAAATTACGATTTACGCTGTGCATAATTAATAAGATTTATTTCTGTGTAATTTCTGTACAAATGTTACGTTTTTGATAAAATACGATTTTTGGTGAACAATTTTTTTTACGATTTTTGATGCACCTTAACAATACAATTTTTCCCTGCTTATTTTTGTGTGAATGGTTCAATTATTTGTTTTGTATGATGTTTAAAGTGACATAATACTCATATGCTAAATCACTTGAAACTGATGCAGTGTAACTGTAAAAAGCTGACAGGAAAATATCACCTGAGCATCTCTATGTAAAAAAGGAAGATATTTTACCTCAGAATTTCCTCAGCTCACCAGAGTAAGTTCTGTGTAAAAAGTTATAATTCAGCTGCTGCCCAGCTGCAGGTAAAAAAAAAAAAAGAAGAAATGAACTGCAGCCAATCAGCATCAACAGTGCTGAGGTCATGAACTCTTTTACTATGATCTCGTGAGATTTGACTTAACTTTCATGAGATTTCATAGTAAACTTCCTTAAACTGAATAGGGAAATAACATGAGAGTGCACAAGGTTCAACCCCTTAGCTGTCCCGGGACAGACATACTGATTTGCTGCTTAGAAGTCCTTTACAATGGAATGTGGCTACTGAGGAACTTTTGAGGTAAAATATGTTTCTTTTTTACATAGAGATGTTCAGTTGATATTTTCTAGTCAGCTTTTTAAAGCTATGCTGCATCACTTTCAAGTGTTTCAACATTTGGGTATCATGGCCCTTTAAATGCAAATCTTATTGTCTACTTTTTATACGAGAATGCATGGTAAAAAGTAGCTTTAGATCATTCCACCAGGGAAGTAGAAGTACTGGTGAGCATTTTTTAATAATCTCGCCAGCCCAGAGAGCTTTAAATCATAGGCCCATTGTAACTGACTCACCTATGTTTAGGTATGGAAATCCATGGAAGCTGACCTGCTAGTGGAGTTGAGAAATGCCCCAGGAAAAGTGCCAGGTAAGGTGTAGATTTCTGTGAGGTGTCACAAAGACACGTGCCAGATATATGGCCATAGTGAAATATCATAAGGAAATATGTCATGATGTGTTCTATACCCAAGTATATCACAATTAAATAAGCCTGATAAGCTGTGTATGTGAACATGAATAGCACTTCCCTCAAAATATTTTTTCTTCTAATGTCAGTGACAAGATATTGAAGAACTATGTGTTGTGTGTGTGGTGTTTTCTCTGTAAGCTGTTTTTTTATTATTTGTTGCTCTTATATTTCCAAAGGTTTGCTGCATTTGGTTAAACTGGATTTAAAAAAAATCCTGAAAACAGAAAAATATGTCTATAATCAATTGCATATTATTTTTTAACCTAATATTATTTACTAGTCCTAAAGCATGTGTACACGGGCCATTTTTTGCAGTACAGCGGTCCCACCCCTTGCTCTCGCTCTCTCCTCCCTCTCTTTTGATCTCTCTCCCCCCTCTCTTTTGCTCTCTCCCCCTCTCTTTTGCTCTCTAACTTCCCTCTCTTTGGCTCTCTCTCCACCATCTCTTTGGCTCTCTCTCCCCCCTCTCTTTGGCTCTTTTCCATCTCTCTTTTGCTCTCTCTCCCCCTCTCTTTTGCTCTCTCTCTCCCCCCTCTCTTTTGCTCTCTCCCCCCTCTCTTTTGATCTCTCTCTCCCCCCCTTTTTTGTTCTCTCTCTCTCTCTCTCTCTCTCCACCCTCTATTTTGCTCACTCTCCCCCTCTTTTGCTCTTTCTCTCCACCCTCTCTTTTGCTCTCTCTCCCCCTCTCTTTGGCTCTCACTCCCCCTCTCTTTGGCTCTTTCCCATATCTCTTTTGCTCTCTCTCCACCATCTCTTTGGCTCTCTCTCCCCCCTCTCTTTGGCTTTTTCCCATCTCTCTTTTGCTCTCTCTCCCACCTCTCTTTTGCTCTCTCTACCACCCTCTCTTTTGCTCTCTCTACCACCCTCTCTTTTGCTCTCTCTCTCTCCCCCCCCCCTCTATTTGGCTCTATCTCCACCATCTCTTTGGCTCTCTCTTCCCCTCTCTTTGGCTCTTTCCCATCCCTCTTTTGGTCTCTCTCCCACCTCTCTTTTGCTCTCTCTCCCACCATCTCTTTTGCTCTCTCTCCCACCATCTCTTTTGCTCTTTCTCCCCATCTCTTTTGCACTCTCTCTCTCTCTCTCTCCCCCTCTCTTATGCTTTGACTCTCTCTCCCACCCCTTTTTGGCTCACTCTCCCCCCTCTCTTTGGCTCTCTTTCCCCCCTCTCTTTGGATCTCCCCCCCCTCTCTTTGGCTCTCTCTCGCCCCTCTCTTTGGCTCTCTCTCCCCCCTCTCTCTTTGGCTCTCCCACCTCTCTTTTGCTCTCTCTCTCTCTCCCACCTGTCTTTTGCTCTATCTCCCCCCTTTTGTGCGCTCTCTCTCTCTCACTGCAGATGGCCAGTCAGCCATGGCTGCTCATGCACGGCCACGCCCCTGTCATACCCACCAGGCTCCGCCCCATCACGCCTGCATGGCCCTGCCCCATCATGCCCACACAGTCCCATCCCTATCATGCCCGACCGGCCACGATCCCTTTACAGATCAGGTGCCAGGTCAGTTTGTTGAAGGCCAGGTGTGTTTGTCCTGCGCAATCTCTACTGCGCATGACAGCTTCAGACAAACACACGTGGCCTTTTATATTATAGGATGTGTTGTATCGGGGCACTTATGGCAAAATTGTATGTCCGTGGGGTGTACTTGCTACAAAAAGTTTGAGAAACACTGAATTAAGCCACCTGTGTTGCAAATACCATAAGATCAGAAAATCTTAGGGACTCTAAAAGCAAAATAAAGGGACAGTATACTATAACATTGTTTTTCCCTTAATGTGTTTCCAATTACTTTTTTACCAGCAGCAGAGTATAAAATGTATGAGATTTGCTTTTTAAGACTTATTTGTGTATATGAATTAGCTGATGTTGTTTTTGAAGCCACAACCTAATAAAATGGGTTGAGTTTGTAGGTATAATCAGATCTCATTACTTTATCACATTGTGTACATATACCTGCTTATTTATCTTATATCTGTCCATAAACCAATCACCAATACTTGGAGAGCACAATGGAAAATTAACATTTTATTACCATATCTCTTCTATAACCCACTGGGAGTGTAATTTCTTCTACTGGCTGTGTTAACACAGCTTGGCCTTGAGGCCAAAAACTTTCAGGATGGGTGGGGATACCACAGGCTAAATAAACTATTTCAAGTGCCAATATAAGGATAATGGAAATACTTGTAAACCATTTAATACACTCCAGCAGGTAAAGTGGATCATTGGGAACAAATTAAAAGGTAGACATTTTTTGAGTAAACTGTCCCTCTAAGCTTTCATGATTCCAATAGAGCAATTTTAAAAAAAAGCTTACTGTTTACTAAATTGTGCACAATATTTTTATAAACATACTTTCTGAGGCACCAGCAGGAGTGCACAGTATATACGTCTACCTGTATGCATTTTTTGATTGGCTGTCACGTGATACAAGGGGAGAAGAAAGCAACTACTGATTTAAAACTCAAAGTAATTGCTATTTCATTGTCTTTTTATCATATATTTATCAATTATGCAATTTTACTGTATTTAATGGTCTTGTACAAAGGTTTTTGTAAGGAAATCTACACTGCTACATGGAAAAATAAAACATGGCAGGTAATTAGTACAATATTGATTATGACTACCTAATGCATGTAACCCCTTCCCTGCCAAGTATTTTTTTACAGCCCTGTGCTAAGCACAATTGCAGGTGTTTTGCGTATTTTGACTCAATCTCACTACCTTTTTTGTTTTTGGGACAAAAAGCAGCGAGGGGAAATGTTAGCTACACCCATGGAACGCCCCAGTTCAGCTCACTAACAGAGGTAGGGAAACTAATTATAGAATAAGGAAAATTTACGCCCGCTGATATTACGAGTCTTGCAGGTTTAGGGGCACCGCACAATTCTTTGGCCTTACCGCAAAACGACTTACGTAAACTTTGTAAAGTCATTTTTTCTATGGGACTTCCATAGAGCTGATATTACGAGTCTGTCCTGGGAGGCCAAAATGTGAGCGGTACGCCTTCTACCTCCAAGATCCCTAACGCATTTAAAAGTCAGTAGTTAAGAGTTTTTCATAACTAAAGTGCTAAAAAGTACACTAACACCCATAAACTACCTATTAACCCCTAAACTGAGGCCCTCCCGCATCGTAAACACTAAAAGAAAATGTTTAACCCCTAATCTGCCGTTCCGGACATCGCCGCAACTATAATAAACATATTAACCCCTAAACCGCCACACTCCCACCTCGCAAACACTAGTTAAATATTATTAACCCCTAATCT
This sequence comes from Bombina bombina, assembly GCF_027579735.1. Lineage (NCBI taxonomy): Eukaryota > Metazoa > Chordata > Amphibia > Anura > Bombinatoridae > Bombina > Bombina bombina. The sequence goes on along the minus strand of NC_069501.1, from coordinate 115,034,555 downwards.
GCCGTCCCTAACATCGCCGCCACCTACCTACATTTATTAACCCCTAATCTGCTGCCCCCAACGTCAACGCCACTATACTAAATGTATTAACCCCTAAACCTAAGTCTAACCCTAACACTAAACTTACAATTACAACTTACAATAAATCTAAATAAAAATTAATATTATTACCTAAATAATTCCTATTTAAAACTAAATACTTACCTATAAAATAAACCCTAAGCTAGCTACAATATAACTAATAGTTACATTGTAGCTATCCTAGGGTTTATTTTTATTTTACAGGCAAGTTTGTATTTATTTTAACTAGGTAGAATAGATATTAAATAGTTATTAACTATTTAATAACTACCTAGCTAAAATAAATACAAAAGTACCTGTAAAATAAAACCTAACCTAAGTTACAATAACACCTAACACTACACTATAATTAAAAAAATTAACTAAATTAACAACAATTAAATAAATTAAATTAAATTAGCTAAAGTACAAAAAACAAACACTAAATTACAGAAAATAATAAACAAATTACAAGATATTTAAACTAATTACACCTAATCTAATAGCCCTATCAAAATAAAAAAAGCCCCCCTCCAAAATAAAAAAAAACCCTAGCCTAAACTAAACTATCATATAGCCCTTAAAAGGGCCTTTTGCGGGGCATTGCCCCAAAGTAATCAGCTCTTTTACCTGTAAAAAAAAATACAAACAACCCCCCCAACAGTAAAACCTACCACCCACACAACCAACCCCCCAAATAAAATACTAACTGAAAAAACCTAAGCTCCCCATTGCCCTGAAAAGGGCATTTGGATGGGCATTGCCCTTAAAAGGGCAGTTAGCTCTTTTGCGGCCCAAACCCTAATCTAAAAAATAAAACCCACCAATACACCCTTAAAAAAAACAACACTAACCCCCTGAAGATCGACTTACTGTTCTGAAGACCGGACATCCATCCTCAAGGAAGCGGCAGAAGTCTTCATCCAACCGGGCCGAAGTCCTCAACGAAGCCGGGAGAAGTCTTCATCCAAGCCGGGCGAAGTGGTCCTCCAGACGGGCAGAAGTCTTCATCCAGACGGCATCTTCTATCTTCATCCATCCAACGCGAAGCGAGTCCATCTTCAAGACATTTGACGCGGATCATCCTCTTCAAACGAAGTCTTCTTACTGAATGACGGTTCCTTTAAGTGACGTCATCCAAGATGGCGTCCCTTAGATTCCGATTGACTGATAGAATTTTATCAGCCAATCGGAATTAAGGTAGAAAAAATCCTATTGGCTGATGCAATCAGCCAATAGGATTGAAGTTCAATCCTACTGGCTGATCCCATCAGCCAATAGGATTGAGCTTGCATTCTATTGGCTGATTGGAACAGCCAATAGAATGCGAGCTCAATCCTATTCGCTGATTGGATCAGCCAATAGGATTGAACTTCAATCCTATTGGCTGATTGCATCAGCCAATAGGATTTTTTCTACCTTAATTCCTATTGGATGATAGAATTCTATCAGCCAATCGGAATCTAAGGGATACCATCTTGGATGACGTCACTTAAAGGAACCGTCATTCAGTAAGAAGACTTCGTTTGAAGAGGATGCTCCGCGTTGGATGTCTTGAAGATGGACCCGCTCCGCGTCGGATGGATGAAGATAGAAGATGCCGTCTGGATGAAAACTTCTGCCCGTCTGGAGGATCACTTCGCCCGGCTTGGATGAAGACTTCTCCCGGCTTCGTTGAGGACTTCGGCCCGGTTGGATGAAGACTTCTGCCGCTTCCTTAAGGATGGATGTCCGGTCTTCAGAACAGTAAGTCGATCTTCAGCGGGTTAGTGTTAGATTTTTTTAAGGGTGTATTGGGTGGGGTTTATTTTTTAGATTAGGGTTTGGGCCGCAAAAGAGCTAACTGCCCTTTTAAGGACAATGTCCATCCAAATGCCCTTTTCAATGCAATGGGGAGCTTGGATTTTTTTAGTTAGTATTTTATTTGGGGGGTTGGTTGTGTGGGTGGTGGGTCTTACTGTTGGGGGGTTGTTTGTATTTTTTCATTGCGCAGTGCAGAGGATGTGGGAATGCGCGCTCCGGTTTAGAAAATGGGCAGAAAAAAAAACATTTTGATTGACATGACCTCCCTGGAGCGCTCATGAAAAAAAAATCCCGGGCTGCATGGGCGGATAGTGCAGTGAATATTATGTAAGTTTTTTGCTTTATTTTAACGCTTCTGTAGCGCTTATGCTCTGCAATTTAAGATAACAATTTATTTAAGAACATTAAGTGCTTATTATTAATGAATTTAGATAAATGTTTATGGTCCCTTTAATTTATTTGTTTTATACGTTTTTTAAATTACAACCTTTTGTGAGTAATATTGTAATGTATACATCACCTTCACATACTTTAATGCAGGGACACCTCTTTTTTGAAAACACATTGTTCTCAAGGTAAAAACTGCTTTATAGAATCGGGACAAGGGCTTCATTGTACTGGTGAGATTTCTTACAGAATCTCACAAACACAGGGAGCTTTATAGTATAGGGTTCATAATCATAAGTGAACATTCTGCTGATCATATTTAAAGGGACATTAAACTGCTGGGCTTAACTACAATACCATGGGTACTTCTCATCATTCTACTGTTTGTCCTCCTATGTCTGCAACCATCTTGAAAACCTTTCACTTATTTTAACCCTTTCCAAATGCTGGTAGGTGAAGCTCTGCATTTTCACACTGGGAGTCGTAATTTGTTTTCTCACACATAATCACAGAAGGAATTCACATTCACAGATCAGTGACATTGTTATCTTTTTTATAGCCATATCTATATATAATTTTTAAATAATAGTAAAAAGGAAACACCAAAAACGATATATAGAGTCCCAAGGGTAAGGATCCAATAATGATGTATAATGACCCTCAATCTTTCTTAGCCCCAGCAGCTCCTTGTGCAAGGTTTTAGCCACACCTTGAGATGGAGATTCTACAGAAACCTAAAAGAGTATAAATCCAAGGAGTAAAATACACAAGAGAATAGAAAGGTGCTGTAAACACAGGCTGGAACCTCACAGTTGTCCAGCAAACTGAACATCCAGCAAACAGGATACTTCTGCTAAAACTTCCCTTAAAGGGACATAATACTCATATGCTAAATCACTTGAAACTGATGCAGTATAATTGTAAAAAGCTGATAGGAAAATATCCCCTGAGCATCAGATCACCAGAGTAAGTGCTGTGTAAAAAGTTATATTTCAGCTGCTGTCCAGCTGCAGGTTAAAAAAATAAAAAAATGAAGAAATGAACTGCAGCCAATCAGCATCAACAGTGCTGAGGTCATGAATTCTTTACTGTGATCTTATGAGATTTCACTTAAAGGGACATTATACACTCATTTTTTTCTTTGCATAAATTTTTGTAGATTATCTATTTATATAGCCCATAAAGTTTTTTTTTTAAAATGTATAGTTTTGCTTATTTTTAAATAACATTGCACTGATTTTCAGACTCCTAACCAAGCCCCAAAGTTTTATGAGAATACCTTCAGCTACCTACTCCAGCTTGCTCCTGTTTGTGTAAAGGGTCTTTTCATATGCAAAAGAAGGGGGAGGGGGGAGTGTCTTACTTCCCACTTGCAGTGGGCTTTCCAGCTACCTTTTCAACAGAGCTAAACTGAGAGCTTCTAAGTAAGTTTTTAAACAGTTTTATACTGGATTTTTATATCAGTATCTGTGCATCTTATTCTTTATAATAGTGTCTATTACATTCAGTTATATGAAAATGAGTGTATACTGTCCCTTTAAACTGAATAGGGAAATAACATGAGTGTGCATGAGGCTCACTCCCTTGCCAGTCCTGGGACAGACATACTGATTTGCTGCTTAAAGGGACAGTCAACACCAGAATTTTTGTTGTTTAAAAAGATAGATAATCCCTTTATTACCCATTCCCCAGTTATGCATAACCAACATGGTTATATTAATACACTTTTTACCTCTGTGATTATCTTGTATCTAAACCTCTGCAAACTGCCCCCATATTTCACTTTTTTTGACAGACTTGCATTTTAGCCAATCAGTGCTCACTCCTAGGAGCTTCACGTGTGTGAGCGCAATGTTATCTATATGAAACACATGAACTAACGCCCTCTAGTGGTGAAAAATTGTCAAACTGCTTTCAGATTGGAGGCGGCCTTCAAGGTCTAAGAAATTAGCATATGAACCTCCTAGGTTTAGCTTTTACCTAAGACTACCAAGAAAACAAAGCAAAATTGGTGATAAAAGTAAATTGGAAAGTTGTTTAAAATTACATGCCCTATTTAAATCATGAAAAGTTTGATTTTACTTGACTGTCCCTTTAAATTCCTTTACAATGGGGTGTGAATACTTAGGGCATTTTGAGGTAAAATATCTTTTTTTTACATAGAGATGTTCAGGTGATATTTTCTAGTCAGCTTTTTACAGCTATGCTGCATCACTTTCAAGTGTTTCAACATTTGGGTATCATGGCCCTTTAAGTGATGGGCGTGCTTTCAATAAAGCAGCAACACACAGCAAGAAGTAAAAGTATATAAGTTAAATTAAACATTTATAAAACAGGCGACGTGTTTCTCGGCCTAACTTGGGCTGTTTCATCAGACTGTCCTCTCCAGCATTCCGAGTCTTTGCTTTGTGCCTAAAGAAGCACAGCGTGAGAGCTGTCAGTGTCTATGTACTTAAAGGGACATTAAACCCAAATGTTTTCTTTCATTATTCAGATAGAGAAAACAATTTTAAACAGCATTCCAATTTACTTCTATTATCTAATTTGCTTCATTAGTTAGATATCCTTTGTTTAAGAAATAGAAATGCACATGGGTGAACCAATCACATGAGGCATCTATGTGTAGCCACCAATCAGCATCTTCTGAGCCTATCTAGATATGCTTTTCAGCAAAGGATATCAAGAGAATGAAGCAAATTAGATAATAGAAGTATATTAGAAAGTTGTTTAAAATTACATGATCTTTCTAAATAATGAAAGACAAAATTTGGGTTTAATGTCCCTTTAAATGCTTTTACCTATACTTTTACATCTTGCCGTTTATTGCTGCTTTACTGAAATCTCGTCCATCACTTAGCAGAAATATCCAGTTTGCCGGATATTCAGTTTGCTGGACAACTGTGAGGTTCCAGCCTGTGTTTACAGCACCTGGGGGTTCTATTCTCTTATGAGTATTTTACTCCTTGGATTTACACTTTCATTCATCTGACTGTGCCATTGTGGTGCCCTAGTTTTCTTTTATGTTCCCATCTTGTGACTTTGACAATAATCACCTGGCAATCAATATGTGCTTTTATTTTATTTATTTTCCCACGAAAAATTTTTGGTTTGTTTAGCGCAGAAGCTTCCATTTAATTTTTTTTTTCAAACATCAGACGGCCAGTACAGCATATGATTGGCTGACATGGCATGTGACAAACTCTCTGCTCTGTGATACAGTTTGTAGATCTTCTTAGATTTACAGTACGTGTGACCCATCAAATGCACTGTAAACATTTTCAAGTTTATTGTCCATCCAATATACTTGAAAAGTATTTTTTTATTTTTTATTTACTTTTTCCAAAAGTACAAACTTATCTAAAAATAACCACTTTTAAAAAATGTTAAAAAACAACAACCCAATACCATGTATTTAAAATAAAATTATTATAATCATTAACTATTTATTCAATAATCTTTCATATATTCATCCTAAAGGGACATAAAACCCAACATTTTTCTTTCATGATTCAGATAGAACATTTAAATTTAAACAAATTTTCTATGTACTTCTATTAGCAAAATATCTTCATTTTCTGGTTATCGTTTGTTGAAAAGGCAGGGATGTAAGCTCAGTGTACACCTGTCTGCAGCAATATATGGCAGCAGTTTTGCAACATCGTTATACATTAGCAAGAGCACTATATGGCAGCACTATTTCCTGTCATGTAGTTCTTCAGGCATGTGCACACTACCTATCTAAATATCTCTTCAGCAAAGAATAACACAAAAACAAAGTAAATTTGAGAATAAAAGTAAATTGGAAACATTTTTAAAAATTGTGTTCTCTATCTGAATCATGAAATAAAAATGTTGGGTTTCATGTCCCTTTAATATTATTTTGCAAGGATTTTCACCTCTTGATTTTATCAACTTCAGTATCATAAAATGTAATTAGTAGTTGTTTGCAGAGACCTTTTAAGATTTGAAATGGTTGAGGGAGATTTGCTAATCAAATTATGAAAAGGCAATAATCTAGCAAGTAAAATAGTTAAATTAATTAAAAAAAAAAAACATTTTACTAGAACTTAAGTCTTGGGCTAAATATAACAACATCAATTTATGTCAGTTCATTTGAGTTTTCGTAATATGTGTCAAAAAATAAGAAACTCTCAGGCCAGAATTACCTAATTTTCAGACCTTCAATATTTAAATCTTTCTCCAGATATTTTACCAAAAAACTCTTTATATTTCTAGAGTCTATGGCCTCTATTTATCAAGCCGTCAACCGCAAATACGCTGGAATTCTGCAGCGTATTTGTGGCAAGGCTGATTCGCCATAGTTGTCAAGCCCTACAGACCGGCAAAAGTAGAATCTAGTGACGTAACATACGATCCGCTGGACTCAGTCCGACACAGATCGATGGTTACGTCACTCCAGATGTTCCGAACGCAAGTTCGGCACAATCTGACTACTTTTGGAACTTATCAAAGAACAACCAGGTACGCTCGCCACTATTCCGGCCCAGCGTACCTGGTTTTCAATCCCAAAGGAATCAATGGGAGTCTGACAGCAGCGGAAGCTCATGTTCGCTGCTGCCCGATATCCCATTGATTCCTATGGGAAGTGTCTGCACCTAACACCCTAACATGTACCCCAAGTCTAAACACCCCTAATCTGTCCCCCCTACACCGCCGCCACCTACTTTATACTTATTAACCCCTAATCTGCCGCCCTGACACCGCCGCCACCTACTTTATACTTATTAACCCCTAATCTGCCGCCCTGACACCGCCGCCACCTACTTTATACTTATTGACTCCTAAACCGTCGTCCCGCCACCGCCGCCACCTACATTATACATATTAACCCCTAAACTGCCGCTCCCGGACCCCACCGCAACTATAATACATTTATTAACCCCTAAACCGCCGCTCCCGGACCCCGCCGCCGCCTTCATTATACCTATTAACCCCTAATCTGCCGCCCCCTATACCGCCGCCACCTACATAAAGTTATTAACCCCTATCCTGCTGATCCCGGACCCCGCCGCAAATAAAATAATTGTTTAACTCCTAAACCTCCGCTCCCGGAGCCCGCCACCACCTACATTACATTTATTAACCCCTATCCTGCCCCCCCTACACCGCCGCCACTATATTAAATGAATTAACCCCTAAACCTAAGTCTAACCCTAACACCCCCCTAACTTAAATATTATTTAAATTAATCTAAATAAATATTCCTATAATTAAATAAATTAATCCTATTTAAAACTAAATACTGGGGATAGATTAAGTACCCTTAATACAATTATACTTACCGTTAGATATAATATTTTTAAAAATTGGTTGGTGAAGAGGGCGCCCAGTTTGACTCAAGTCTTAAGAGATATACAAGCTCAGATTATTTTTGAATCCTTCCATACACAATTTGTCTCTGAAAGAAAAATCAGAGAATTTCTGGAAGGCTGGGCGGTGGTTATTAAGACATTTCCAATTGGTTTACAGAGACAGGTCTTGAGACCCTTTGTGGCCTCAGTAAGCTTTGCAGAATTGGTTATATGTGGTGTTTTTCCAGATACATGGATTAGAAATAGGAATGTGGTAGAATAATCCCTGATTGGGGATGATACTCAAAAGATTGGTAAATCCTATTGGTGTCGTGAGGAGTAGGGGTGGCTTGGGTGGGGTTCCCCCTTTTTTTTTTTTTTTTTTTTTGTGTTTATTTTTCATTTTTTATTTTATTATTCAAAAAAAAAAAATTGCCATTTTAGGGTAGTTTCTGTTTAAAGACATTTAGAGACAGTAATAATGTTACTGCTTTCAGGAACATGTAAAACCCTATTAATGATGATTTACTATTGAGTCATGTTGGTCATGCCAGACCCCATTGATCCAGTGAGGTTGCGATTATGTTATTTGTATATTATTTCATTTTTTGCTTTTTGTATAGTAGGATTGTTTTGTGGCAATACTATTTTGTTGTTATATGGCTAAGATTAATAAAAAAAACAAAAATAAAAAAAAAAAAAAAAAAAAACTAAATACTTACCTATAAAATAAACCCTATCGCCTAGATTTAGAGTTTTGTCTGTAAAGACCCGCGTAGCTAACGCTGCTTTTTTTCCCAACGCACCCTTCCAACAACCCTGGTATTTAGAGTTGTCTGAGGGGCTGCGTTAGGCTCAAAAAAGGGTGTGTTGAGCCTAATTTAGCTCCACTTCAACCCTCAATACCAGCGTTGCTTACGGTAGCGGTAAGCTGGAAAAATGTGTTCGTGCACGATATCCCCATAGGAAACAATGGGGCATTTTGGGCTGAAAAAAAACCTAACACCTGCAAAAAAGCAGCGTTCAGCTCCTAACGCAGCCCCATTGTTTCCTATGGGGAAACACTCTCTAACAATGCACCTAACACCCTAACTTGTACCCCGAGTCTAAACACCCCTAACCTTACACTTATTAACCCCTAATCTGCCGCCCCCGCTATCGCTGACACCTGCATTATATTATTAACCCCTAATCTGCCGCTCCGGACACCGCCGCAACCTACATTATCCCTATAAACCCCTAATCTGCTGCCCCTAACACCGCCGACCCCTATATTATATTTATTAACCCCTAATCTGCCGACCGGACCTCGCCGCCACTTTAATAAATGTATTAACCCCTAAACCGCTGCACTCCCGCTTCACAAACACTATAATAAATAGTATTAACCCCTAATCTGCCCTCCCTAACATCGCCGCCACCTGATGGGAACAGCCAATAGAATGCAAGTTCAATACAATTGGCTGATTGGATCAGCCAATCGGATTGAACTTCAATCTGATTGGCTGATTGCATCAGCCAATCAGATTTTTTCTACCTTAATTCCGATTGGCTGATAGAATTCTATCAGCCAATCGGAATTGAAGGGACGCCATCTTGGATGACGTCCCTTAAAGGAACCTTCATTCGTCGGGAAGTCGTCGGTTGAAGAGGATGGCTCCGCGTCGGCTCCGTTGAAGATGGCTCCGCTCCGGATGGATGAAGATTGAAGACGCCGTCTGGATGAACACTTCTACCGGATGGAGGACCTCTTCTTTGCCGCTTGGATGAAGACTTCTACCGGATCAAGGACCTCTTCTGCGCACCTTGGATGAAGAATTCGGCTCGGCTGGGTGAAGACGACTCAAGGTAGGGAGATCTTCAGGGGGTTAGCGATAGGTTTTTTTAAGGGAGGTTTGGGTGGGTTAGAGTAGGGGTATGTGGGTGGTGGGTTGTAATGTTAGGGGCGTATTGTATTTTTATTTTCAGGTAAAAGAGCTGATTACTTTGGGGCAATGACCCGCAAAAAGCCCTTTTAATTGCTGGTAAAAGAGCTGATTACTTTGGTAGTTTAGAATAGGGTAGGGAATTTTTTTATTTTGGGGGGCTTTTTTATTTTATTAGGGGGCTTAGATTAGGTGTAATTAGTTTAAACTTCTTGTAATTCTTTTTTATTTTTTGTAATTAAGTGTTTGTTTTTGTATTATAGAATAGTTTATTTTATTGTATTTTATCTTAGGTAATTGTAGGTAATTTATTTATTATTTATTTAATTAATTTATTGATAGTGTAGTGTTAGGTGTAACTTAGGTTAGGATTTATTTTACAGGTAATTTTGTACTTATTTTAACTAGGTAGCTATTAAATAGTTATTAACTATTTAATAGCTATTGCACCTAGTTAAAATAAATACAAAGTTGCCTGTAAAATAAATATAAATCCTAAAATAGCTACAATGTAATTATTAGTTATATTGTAGCTATATTAGGGTTTATTTTATAGGTAAGTATTTAGTTTTAAATAGGATTAATGTAGTTAATTTTAGGAATATTATTTTGTTTCATTTAAATTATATTTAACTTAGGGGGGTGTTAGGGTTAGGGTTATACTTAGGTTTAGGGGTTAATAAATTTATTATAGTAGCGGCGACATTGCGGGCGGGAGATTAGGGGTTAATAATTGTAGGTAGGTGGCGCCGATGTTAGGGAGGGCAGATTAGCGGTTAATACTATCTATTATAGTGTTTGCGAGGCAGGAGTGCGGCGGTTTAGGGGTTAATACATTTATTATAGTGGCGGTGAGGTCCGGTCGGCAGATTAGGGGTTAATAAGTGTAGTTAAGGTAGCAGCGACGTTGGGGGGGGCAGATTAGGGGTTAATAAATATAATATAGGGGTCGGCGATGTTAGGGGCAGCAGATTAGGGGTTCATAGGTATAATGTAGGTGGCGGCGGTGTACGGTCGGCAGATTAGGGGTTAAAATTTTTTATTATAGTGGCGGTGATGTGGGGGAGCCTCGGTTTAGGGGTACATAGGTAGTTTATGGGTGTTAGTGTACTTTGTAGCACAGAAGTTAAGAGCTTTATATTCCCGCGTTAGCCAATAAAGCCCTTAACTACTGACTTTTTTTGTCGGTAGGAGTCTTGTCAGTAGAGGGTCTACCGCTCACTTCTCCCAAGACTCCAAATACCAGCGTTAGGCAGATCTCATTGAAAAGATAGGATACGCAATTGGCATAAGGGGATCTGCAGTAGCCTGGAATCGCAGTAGGGAAGTGAGTGTTAGACCCTTTCCTGCCTGACTCTAAATACCAGCGGGCGGTAAAAAGCAGCGTTAGGACCCCTTAACGCTGCTTTTGATGGCTAACGCCAAACTCTAAATCTAGCCGTATGATAGCTACAATATAACTAATAATTACATTGTAGCTATCTTAGGGTTTATTTTTATTTTACAGGCAACTTTGTATTTATTTTAACTAGGTACAATAGTTATTAAATAGTTATTAACTATTTAATAGCTACCTAGCTAAAATAAATACAAAATTACCTGTAAAATAAATCCTAACCTAAGTTACAATTACACCTAACACTACACTATCATTAAATAAATTAAATTAATTAAATACAATTACCTACAATTAAATTAAAATAACTAAAATTAACTAAAGTACAAAAAAAACTACAACTCTAAATTACAGAAAATAAAAAAATTACAAGAAGTTTAAACTAATTACACCTAATCTAAGCCCCCTAAAAAAATAAAAAAGCCCCCCAAAATAATAAAATTCCCTACCCTAAACTAAATTACAAATAGCCCTTAAAAGGGCCTTTTGCAGGGCATTGCCCCAAAGTAATCAGCTCTTTTACCTGTAAAAAAAAGAAATACAACCCCAACATTAAAACCCACTACCCACACCCAACCTTACTCTAAAACCCACCCAATCCCACCTTGAAAAAACCTAACACTACCCCATTGAAGATCACCCTACCTTGAGACGTCTTCACCCAGCCGGGCACAAGTCTTCATCCGATCCGGCCAGAAGTCTTCATCGAATCTGGGCAGAAGAGGTCCTCCAAGCGGCAGAAGTCTTCATCCAAGCAGCATCTTCTATCTTCAATCAACCGGAGCGGAGCGGGTCAATCTTCAATCCAGCCAATGCGGAGCCATCCTCTTCAAACAACGTCCTAACACTGAATAAAGGTTCCTTTAAATGACATCATCCAAGCTGGCGTCCCTTGAATTCCAATTGGCTGATAGGATTCTATCAGCCAATCGGAATTAAGGTAGGAAAAATCCAATAGGATTGACCTTGCATTCTATAGGCTGTTCCGATCAGCCAATAGAATGCGAGGTCAATCCTATTGGCTGATTGGATCAGCCAATCGGATTGAACTTCAATCCGATTGGCTGATTGCATCAGCCAATCAGATTTTTCCTACCTTAATTCCGATTGGCTGATAGAATCCTATCAGCCAATCAGAATTGAAGGGACGCCATCTTGGATGAAGTCTTTTTTTTTAATTTTTTTTATTTTTTATTATTTTATATTTTTTCAAAACAACAAAAGAAAAATAACTTCCAACAGTTTACGCCTTGCAAGACGTACTTTAAATATTTAACAAAATATGGTCTGCAATTCGACCTCAGCAATTTGTTTGCGCCACACAGGACGCAAATTAAACATTTGACAGAATTAGTCTGTAGTCGACCTTGAATATCTTATTGGTTTAAGCTTATTTAACCTATCTTAATAACAATAGAGAAGAGAAAGAAAGAGAAAAAAAGAAGAAAAGAAAGAAAAAAAAAGGGGTCCCCCTCCCACTCAAATCACTCCCCTCGCCCCTCAAGGGATTATACTTAACAAGGTTTATAAGAGATACATCTAGCACGGTGTAATGGGTCGGCTTTCTCTTCAGAAATTTTTACCAGGCCCCAAGGAGTACCAATTCAGAGTTCCTAAATGGGAAGATTAAATCATTTATCTCCGTGTCCAGCAAGGATCTAATAAATACTGATCATTTGTTGAAAAATTGTCTGACATCCTCTTCATTATCTAAATTGGTATCTCTTTGCTCTAACAAGCATTGTTTTTTTAGACAATTTTTAATTTCTGGGATGGATGGCGTTGCTCTTAACTTCCAGTTTTTAAAGATAAGCTATTTGGTAGCCAGTATGGAAAGGAAAGTAATCTTATCATTTATTTGGTGTTCGGTGTGGTTCGGGAGCCCAAATATAATTTGTAACTGTATTAAGCCTGGTATAGGGATTTTAAGGGTTTTGGTAAGCCAAAACTCTAGCTTCCACCACAAATGTCTTATTTTGGGGCATTCCCAGATCATATGAATTAAATCTGCTGCTGTTGAACCCACAATTACGAATTCTACTACCTTTTTTGGGGGTAAAATAAGAATTGTGTATTAGTCTAATATGCGACTCTCGCCAGGTAGCTGACAGGGTGACCTGAGCTATTTTCTGAATTGACGATGGGATGAGTTTAGTATCAATACTAGAGTGAGGGATCATCTGGTTCCATAGTAGAGCAAGTTTCTGCATCTCCAAATCCGCTTTGCTGGAGTTGATTAATTGATAACATAAAGAGATGGACCTCTGCCCATTTTTGTAAAGTAATAACCAGCTTTCCAATTTGCCCAGGGACCAGGTCCAGGCTGATTCTGTCAAGAGCCCTGTGACGAAATGTCTGCTTTGTAAATAAGCGAAAAAGTCCTTATTGTTAATTTTGAATTCTCTTTTTAATTCTTCAAAAGATTTGACACATTTCCTGTCTATATCTATCAAGCATGTCACCTTGTCTAATCCTTGATTATGCCAAGTTTTAAATAGAGTCGAGCTCAGCCCTGCCGGGAATTTCGGGTTGCCCAAAAATGGCAAATGTTGCGAGACTTTACAATTTAGAGATAAAAGTTCCCCCACTTTCCACCACGCCTTCAATGGATTAAAGAGAGGTTTAAACAATTTAATTTCTTTAGGTAATTCTTTGGGTGGGCAATGAATTAATGCTGAAGGGATGTACGGATAGCATATGGTTCGCTCTAATGAGTTGTTTGTTACATAATTGCTATTGGAGATCCAATCAGCCGCTACTCGCACAAGAAAGGCATAATTGTAGAGGCGAATATTGGGCAGGGCAAGACCTCCATATTCTTTTGAGAGGGATAATTTCTTTAAAGATATCCTTGGTCTTTTCCCTTGCCAAATAAACTTGCTGAGTGCGCTGTTAAGTGAGCGCACATCCCTTTCCAGTAACAGTACTGGAGTGTTCTGTAATACGTAGAGAAGTTTTGGTAATAGGACCATTTTAAATACAGCTATCCGACCGGAGATAGACAATGGAAGACCCTGCCAGTTTTTCAATTTCTCCCTTATACTTTTTAGGATTGGAGTAATATTAAGATCATAAAGGTCCGCCGGATTGGAGGCAATGAAGATTCATAAATATCGGAAAGAGTCTGTTGCCAAGCTAAAAGGAATGTTGGAAAGGGAGTTTTTGTTCTTCCTCAGCCATAGTAGTTGTGATTTTACTTGATTAATCTTGTAGCCTGAGAAAGATCCGAACCTCATAGCAATATCCAAAAATTTTGGTATGCTAGAGTGAGTATCCGAGAGATAAAGTAAAACATCGTCCGCATAGAGGGCTATTTTTATTACTTGGTCACCTATTATAATTCCCGGCAGTTGCTGTCTGACCATAATCGCCAGGGGCTCTATTGAGACGTCGAAGAGCAGGGGAGAGAGAGGGCACCCCTGTCGGGTTCCTCTTCCAAGGGTTATCTGTGAAGAAATGCTGTTGTTCACAATCAGTCTTGTGTATGGTTCTTTATATAATGTTTTGATAAATCTCAGAAATTCGCCCTTGAATCCAAATTTGTTTAAAGAAGTAAAAAGATGATCTGCGTCTATTGAGACAATAGCTAAATCAGGGGCATCTCCCTCCCCCCAACTCCCCGACGTCCCGCCTGACTTGAAATATTCAGTTATAATGAGAGCCTCTCTAATTTTCGCAGAGGAATTTCTTTTGAATAGAAATCCAGCCTGATCTGAATGTATAATATTAGTAAGTGATTGCTGTAAACGGCTGGCGAGAATGGAGGATAGAATTTTATAATCTACATTTAGAAGGGCTATCGGTCTATATGATTCTTTGAGTGAAGGATCCTTCCCAGCTTTCAAGATTAAGATTGTGTTAGAGGCAGAAAAGGAAGTAGCTACTGGCTCTCCCTTAACATAGATACTATTGTAAAGGTTGTTAAGGTAGGGCACTAACTCAGTGTTCATAATTTTATAGAACTCATTTGGCATACCGTCTGGACCTGGTGTTTTATTAGGGGGAAGGTCTGAAATGATCTTTGTAATCTCAGACTCCAATATTGGGGCATTAAGGATTTCGAGTAAAACGGCTGTAATTTTAGGATAGGAAATTTCATCCCAAAATTGCCTCTCATAGAGCTGGTTCGAGCTCCTGTGGGAATATAAATCCTGATAACAACTGACGAGTGCTTGTGCAATCTCTTCAGGTTTCTTTAAAGAGATGCCATCTTGTTGTATAATTTCAATGCAGGATGATTTTTTCTCTTTTTTAACCAGATTGGCGAGCAATTTGCCAGATTTATTCCCAAATCTGTATAACCTGGCTTGCAGCTTTAGATCCCTCTGTGTCTCCTGAAAGACCGCAAAGGCGTCCCTAGCATTCTTAGCTCTAATATATTTCGCCCAATTCCTGGGCGAGTTTTCCAGGATATAAGAGTTGTAAGAATTGATTACTGAATTAGTAGTTTCTTTTTCTCTCAATCTTATTTTCCTCAGTCTCATGGCACTGTAGGCTATTATTTCACCCCTGAGGACGGCCTTCGCAGCCTCCCAGAAAACCAGAGGAGAATCTATGTAGTGATGATTATGTTGAACATAGTCAGCAAATTTGAGTTTAAACCAGTTTTTGAATTTTAAGTCTGTTGCAAGGAATGAGGGAAAAATGAAACATATAGGTCTGTTTTTAAACTGGTTCAATTGAAACTCTAGATAAGTTGGACCATGGTCTGAGAGAAAGATTGGAAGTATACCTGTCTTTACTTCAAATTTATATAGAGTATCGCTGATAAGGAGTAGGTCGATTCTGGACATTGTCTTGTGAGCCCTAGATAGGCAGGTGAAGTTTCTAACATCTGGATTTTGACATCTCCATATGTCCTTAACTGCCAGATTCTGCCTGATTGATTTCAATAATTTTGCTTCTAGGTTATCTCTTTTTTGTTTAGAAAGTTTTACTGAATGTCTCAGTCTATCCAACGGGCAGTTTGGAGCCATGTTGAAGTCTCCACCAAGAACCAGATGACCCTCTTGCACAGAAAGAATCTTAGCCTGTATTTTAGACCAGAAGGCTGGGGCCAACTTGTTGGGGGCATAGATATTGCAGAGAGTGAAGATCTCTTTACCAGTTTTTATCTTTATCAGGACAAATCTGCCTTGTGTGTCTGCCTCACTATAAATAACCTCTAAGTCAGTTTTTTTCCCAATTTAAATAGCCACCCCTCTCTTTCTTCGGACACCTGGGGAAAAAAAGATTTCCTTCACCCAAGTAGCCTTGAGTTTTAGGGACTCTTCTGGAGTCAAATGGGTCTCTTGTATAAATGCTATGTTGGTATATAATTTTCTCAGGTGCGTGAGGATAGATTTTCTTTTAATGGGAGTGGAGATCCCGCCCACATTCCATGACACTAACTTAAGGTTCGCCATCCGGAGGGAAAAAAAGAAGAAAGTAATATCTCATGAAGTGGGCGAGGGGAGGAAGAGGGGAGGAAGGAAGAAAGAAAGAGAGAGAAAAAAAAAACTAAAGAGAAAATAACCCCTAACTGACATATTCCAATTACTGTTGATAAAGAAGAAAAAAAAAAAAAGAAGAGAAAAAGAAAAAAGAGAAAGAGTCAAAACACAGGAATTAGTTTAGGAGAGAGCTAATGGCCTGTCTTGGCCAGGCGGTTGTCTATCTAACAGGTTTGATTCTTTCAGGAATTGTTCAACCTCTGAAATAGAGTTAACAACATGGGTATTTGCACCTTCTATAATTTTTAATTTTGCTGGATAGATAATGGTGGCCTGGTAGCCTTGCTGAATCAGTTTGGAGCAGATTGGGGCTAGCACTCTTCTCCTGGAGGACGTCTCAAAAGAGAAGTCCTGAAAGAGGAGAATCCTGAGTCCCCCAATCAATATGGGTTGATTCTTACGAAAGAACTGTAGCAATGTGACTTTGTCTTGGAAGTTTAAGAGTTTCACTATTACAGGTCTAGGCCTATGATTCCCTTTGTTGTCTGACCAGGGCTTACCTAGCCTATGCACTCTTTCAGCTATGATCTTGGGGTAATTGGGTGGCAGTTTGAGAAGTTGTGGCAATGTTTCTGAAACAAACATAGCTAAATCCTCATGAGCCCCATCCTCTGGAATACCAATTATCCTTATATTGTTCCTAAGGGAGCGATTCTCAAGATCTTCTAGTTTGGTCTGTATTGTGGTGATAGATAGGTTGACTGCTTCCAAGTTGGTGCTGTGCAGTGTGGTCAGATCTTCCAGATCTGAAACCCTCTGTTCAGCTTCGTTAATTCTAATGGCGAATTGCCTGACTTCTTGTGAGAGTGATGCAAGATCTTGCTTAATCTCAGCCTTGAGTATATCAAAATTTGATGTCAAGGTCTCTGAAATTTTAGTAACCAAGATTTGCATGTTATAGGTATCAGATACAGCAGGTAATATAGCAGACGTTTGAGGCTCGGGCAGAATATCTGCAGTATTTTTTGCTCTTCTGTCTCTTTGCCTTGCCGCCATCGTTGGCGAGGGAGTCTTAGAGTGAGTGTGAAAAAATGTATCCATGTGCCGCTGTGACTACAAAAGGAGATAGGGAAAAAGTTGGTTACTAAGGGGAGAGTCCTCCCCGTGCCTACTGTGTTGAAAATAACACGGGAAAGTGGGGATAAGGAGTGAGGAAAGTGAGGAAATGGTGCCGGTGAAACAATCTATTATCAAGGTGCGGAGAGGGGAAAAAAAAAAAAGGGAGAAAAGGGGGGATTAGGGGCCTAAGCCGGGTGAAGTGAATAAGGCTCGATCACCAAGGCGATGGTAGCGGCAGGAAGGGGGCAGAATCAGAAAACTAGTTTGGCTCAGTATGGAGCCTGGCAGAGAGTGGGGCCCAGAGAACTTTATAATAAGAACTAGGCCACCAGGCACAGCCTGTGAGGAGGGTTTAGATAGGAATTTTTTTTAATCTCTCTGATATTTATCGAGTAACACCTTAGGTGAATCAGTGTCGTTATAGAACTTTAGTGAAATGATAGAAAAAATGTATCCCATACACTTCAACCTTAGTTAATCACCTCTACTAAGTGAGAGGCCGAAAATATAGCTTTCCTCGGCCCTTCACCAGAGAGGTCAGGAATTTACCTGTCAGTCTATGAGCGTACTAAACATGCAGAATAAGCTAAAGTAATCTTGGGGTAAGGAACCCTATAAACAGGGTAAATTACGTAACAGATTGTATACAATACACAACAAATTTAGTCAGTATGATGGATAACTTAATCTGGTCTAGAAAAGCCAGATAAGACATGCAGTGAGAAGAATTTTCAAGATTAAAGACAGGCCAGTAGAAGGCCTCAAGAAGTATAATGTAATTAAGTTCTAGGCTATAGTTACTGACAGGAGTGAGTTGTTGGGCGTTAGTCTAAGAACCTTATGTTTTACAAAAGCATTCAGCATCTGCGACAAGATATATATATTGTGGACAGCAGAGAATACTTTGAATGTAAGCCCTCTTCTCTTCCCTTTTATTTTCCGATTTGCCTTTTCTTGTCTTTTTAAATAAAGGGTTTGAATCACCCAATAACTTGTGTCATGCTAAGGGTAAATTACTCAATCCTTCAGAGACATCAATTATTTACAACAGGCAGTGGTAACAAAAAAGAGACTATGATAAGAGTGCCAAAGGTGCTGGTACATGAAATAATGCAACCTGTTCAAAAAACAAAGAGAAAACAAAAAGAAACAATTATATTGTCCCAAAGTCTTATTTTTGTAAGGAAAGATGGTGTTTTTTTTTTTGTTTTTGTTTTTTTTAAAAGAGCAGCAATACTCAGGCCAGGATAATTTAGGAAAGACTAGTTGGACCGTTGTAAATAAAGAACTTGTTTCAGCGTCCCCGGTGCTTGTCATACAAGAAGGGGAACAAGAGTTCGTTCAGGCTTATAAGAATTTCCCTTAAAAGCCTTCTCACTTTGGTTCTCAGCAGTCCCAATGTGTGAATTAGAGATAAGTTGTCCCTTGATCTGATGTTTAACCCCTTGCTAGTGTCAGTGCCTGCTTCCAAATTATTTTAAATTCACTGCATTTAACTTCTTGCCAGCATAGCTGACACAGACTCACCCCCTCCTGCGATGTCCTGAGGCCGGTCACCCTCCGTAGTTGTTTCCAGCTCGCTATCACCCAGATCCAGTCAGGAGGACGTGCCAGCCAGGAAGTCAGCTTCCCAACCGAGAACCGCGCTCAGCTCCCCCCACGCAGCACCGGTGGGGGGGGGGGAGTGGGCGGCGCCGCGCCGGGCGGCCATCACAGCGTAGGAGCAACTATACAGCGGGTCCACACTCAGATCCAAGCCCAACTCCCCCCCGCACAGCACCGGTGGGGGAGGGAGAGGGACGGGCCCCCAGCGACAGAACTCGCCAGGCGGTCAGCAGCAGCAGGCAGGTAAGTTGTAGTGGGACTGTCAGGAAAAGCTGTCAGAGGTGGCGGCTGCAGGGAGGGGGGAAGATCAGGGTCCGTTGAGGTTGCAAGTGCTGCAAGGGGAAGCAAACTAGCAGGGTAGGGCTACCGATAACTGAAGGCACCTTAAGCTTGATGACCAGTGAGCAGGTACAAAGTTGATACCTATGCGTCAGGTAGAGGTAATTAGAGTCAAAACAGTGGGATGGTGAGCCACTGTTTAGGGTTCCGGAGTAGATGATGTGACTATCAGGGGTAAGCCCCAAGGCAAGGGGCTGGCGTGAAAGAATCACCGCCAGTGTCCAACAGACTGGAGAGACAAGCTGAGCCACTGCTGTGTAGCTCCTCCTCCACCGGAACCAGATCCTCTGGATGAAGTCATTTAAAGGAACCTTCATTCAGTGTTAGGACGTCGTTTGAAGAGGATGGCTCCGCGTCGGCTGGATTGAAGATGGACCCGCTCCGCTCCGGTTGATTTTACAGGTAATTTTGTATTTATTTTAGCTAGGTAGCTATTAATAGTTAATAACTATTTAATAGCTATTGTACCTAGTTAAAATAAATACAAAGTTGCCTGTAAAATAAAATAAACCCTAAGATAGATACAAATGTAACTATTAGTTATATTGTAGCTATCTTAGGGTTTATTTTATAGGTAAATATTAACGCCTAGATTTAGAGTTTTGCGGCCAAAGGGGTGCGTTAGCTACGCATGCTTTTTTCTGGCCGCACCTTTTAAATACCGCTGGTATTTAGAGTTCACAGAAGGGCTGCGTTAGGCTCCAAAAAAGGAGCGTATAGCATATTTACCGCAACTTCAACTCTCGATACCAGCGGTGCTTACGGACGCGGCCAGCTTCAAAAACGTGCTCGTGCACGATTCCCCCATATAAAACAATGGGGCTGTTTAAGCTGAAAAAAAACCTAACACCTGCAAAAAAGCAGCGTTCAGCTCCTAACGCAGCCCCATTGTTTTCTATGGGGAAACACTTCCTACGTCTGCACCTAACACCCTAACATGTACCCCGAGTCTAAACACCCCTAACCTTACACTTATTAACCTCTAATCTGCCGCCCCCGCTATCGCTGACACCGCATTTTTTTTAACCCCTAATCTGCCGCTCCGTAAACCACCGCTACTTACATTATCCCTATGTACCCCTAATCTGCTGCCCCTAACACCGCCGACCCCTATATTATATTAATTAACCCCTAATCTGCCCCCCACAACATCGCCTCCACCTGCCTACACTTATTAACCCCTAATCTGCCGACCGGACCGCGCGGCTATTATAATAAAGTTATTAACCCCTAATCCGCCTCACTCCCGCCTCAATAACCCTATAATAAATAGTATTAACCCCTAATCTGCCCTCCCTAACATCGCCGACACCTAACTTCAAACATTAACCCCTAATCTGCCGACTGGAGCTCACTGCTATTCTAATAAATGTATTAACCCCTAAAGCTAATTCTAACCCTAACCCTAACACCCCCCTAAGTTAAATATAATTTTTATCTAACGAAATAAATTAACTCTTATTAAATAACTTGTGGGGGGACCTCGGTTTAGGAGTACATAGGTAGTTTATGGGTGTTAGTGTACTTTAGAGCACAGTAGTTAAGAGCTTTATAAACCGGCGTTAGCCCAGAAAGCTCTTAACTACTGACTTTTTTCTGCGGCTGGAGTTTTGTCGTTAGATTTCTAACGCTCACTTCAGCCATGACTCTAAATACCGGCATTAGAAAGATCCCATTGAAAAGATAGGATACGCAAATGACGTAAGGGGATCTGCGGTATGGAAAAGTCGCGGCTGGAAAGTGAGCGTTATACCCTTTCCTGACTGACTCCAAATACCGGCGGTAGCCCAAAACCAGCGTTAGGAGCCTCTAACGCTGGTTTTGACGGCTACCGCCCAACTCTAAATCTAGGCCTTAGTTTTAAATAGGAATAATTTAGTTAATAATAGTAATTTTATTTAGATGTATTTAAATTATATTTAAGTTAGGGGGGTGTTAGGGTTAGGGTTAGACTTAGGTTTAAGGGTTAATTCATTTAATATAGTAGCGGCGGTGTAGGGGGGGTAGATTAGGGGTTAATCAATGTAATGTAGGTGGCGGCGGTGTAGGGGGGGCAGGGTAGGGGTTAATAAATGTAATGTAGGTGGGGCGGGCTCCGGGTGCGGCGGTTTAGGGGTTAAACATTTTATTTATTTGTGACAGGGTCCGGGATCGGCAGGATAGGGGTTAATAACTTTATGTAGGTGGTGGCGGTATAGGGGGCGGCGGTTTAGGGGTTAATATATTTATTATAGTTGCGGGGGGCTCCGGGAGCGGTGATTTAGGGGGTTTAACAGTATAGTATAGTGTGGGTGCTTAGTGACAGGCTAGCAAGAAAGCTGCAAATAAGCCGATGAGCAGCGAGATCGATGACTGTTAGTTAACAACAGTCCGCTGCTTATCGCACCGTACTTGGTGCACAGCTTTTTGACAGCTTTCTTGATAAATTTGGCGAACGTATTCAGGTCAGCAGCGGCGATGTTAGATGAGCTTAGGCGAGTGTATTGGGGCCGGCAAATGCAGGAAAGTAGACAGCTTGTTAAATAGAGGCCTATATCACTTTCATATTGCATTAAAAATATATAAATAGTTGAAATTGAAAATCTATTGTTTACATGATTATCTATATTTATCTGTAGTGGGTAAGGATTACAAATTTGAGGATAATATCTATCTAGATTGTAAATTCCCACGTTAATAGGGCCCTCAATTCCCCCTGTATTTGTTTGTTAAATATTGTCCGGTGTCTTATATTGTATTGAATTGTATCACCATTGTACTTTTATCTTTGCATCCATGGACAGCGATGCAGAATTTATTGCCGCTTTATAAATAAAGAATAATAATAATAATCTATTTAATGTATATAGGGTCAGATTACAAGAGGGTGTTATTCAACGCTCTTGCTTGAGCATTAACAGCGCTAAGAGTAAGCTTTTTGCTTGTTTCGGGTTGCTCTTATATTACAAGTTGAAAGTAAACTGTTTTCGCTTGCGCGCTAACCGGACTTACAATACCACATGCACAATAACCTTAGAACATATTCTGCTATGTGCAGAACATTGGAATGTCTAATATTTACAGTTAATACCTATGATTTCTCATGTTTTCATCTACTTAACTGCAAAGAGCTAAAATGCACTATATATATATATATATATATATATATATATATATATATATATATAAAATATGTCTATATAAGTGTACATATGTATTTATGTGTTTTTCTTCACCCAGAAAATGTTTACGCATTCTCATATTTATTTCTTTTGTTTGTATTGGTATGACACAAAAAAGTGGAGAAAAAAAAGCCAAATCTGACACATTCCACACAAAACTCAAAAATATGGACTGGAGAAAAGTATTGGCACCTTCAATTTAATATTTGGTAGCACACCCCTTAGAAAAAATAACCGAAATCAATTGCTTCCTGAAACCATAAATTAGTTTCTTACACCTCTCTAATGGAATTTTGGACCACTCTTCTTTCGCTAACTGTCTCTCAGATTGGAAGGGTTTCTTTTCCCAACTGCTGTTTTGAGATCTCTCCACAGGTGCTCTATGGGATTGAAATCTGGACTCGTTGCTGGCCAGTTCAGTACTCTCCAGTGCTTTGTCTTAAACCATTTCTGGGTGCTTTTGACGTGTGCTTTGGGTCATTGTCCTGCTGTAAGACCCATGACCTCTGACGGAGACCCAACTTTCTGAAACTGGGCCCTACATTTCACCACAGAATTCTTTGGTAGTCTTCAGATTTCATAATGCCATGCACATAGTCAAGACATCCAGTGCCTGAAGCAGCAAAGCAACCCCAAAATATCAGTGAACCTCCACCATGTTTGACTGTAAGGACTGCATTCTTTTATTTAAAAGCATCATTTCTTTTTCTGAAAACAGGAGAATGGTGGGCTTTACCAAAAAGCTGTAATTTTGTTTTGTCTGTCCACAGCACATTCTCCCAAAAGGATTTTGGCTTCCGCAGGTACGTTTTGGCAAACTCCAATCTGGCTTTTTATGTTTCTGTATCAGCAGTAGGGTCCTCCTGGGTCTTCTACCATAGCGTCCCTTTTCATTCAAATGGTGACGTATAGTGCGAGCTGACACATTTGTATCCTGTGCCTGAAGGTCAGCTTGAATTTGTCTGGAAGTTGATCAAGGTTCTTTATCCACCAGTTGAACAATCCTTTGTGGCAAACTTTGATCAATTATTCTCTTTTGTTCACCTCCAGGGAGATTAGCTACAGTGCCATGGGCTGTAAACTTCTTGACAATGTTGCGCACAATAGACACAGGAACATTAAGATCTCTGGAGATGGACTTGTAACCTTGAGATTGTCCCTGCTTTTCCACAATTTGTGTTCTCAAATCTTCAGACAATTCTTTGCTGCTCTTTCTCTTCTCCATGCTCAGTGTGGCACACAGAGAATGATGACTCCGCCCACTGATGACATCATGAGCTGGGCTGCGTTAAAGGCTTTACTAGTTACAAAAGACTCACTAATTGGATTCAACACACTGTCAATGATATTCAGCAGAGTGCATAGATGTAGCCCAGATTGTGATGTCATCAGTGGGCAGACCTTGGCAGCCATTTCAAAGTGACCAGAAACAATAGTTATTTTAAAATAACTTTTTTACTGTTACTGCTGCATGATATAGAAAGGGGTGCAGGAGGATATTTGTAGCTTAATCTAAAGTATGATATAGAAAGGGGTGCAGGAGGATATTTGTAGCTTAATCTAAAGTATGCCTTTAAGATGAATAAGGTGTAGACTGTCCCTTTCAGTATAATACGGTAGTGCAGCTTTATAAAACAGAAATTAATACAGTCTTCTTTTAAGAAAATCCAAATTGCCCAACTTTTTTTTTGCAAGAGTAACACAGTAAATGTTCTCAGTCATGGGTGTCCACAAGGGGGTCACCCCCCCAAGATTTCCCTCCCCATCTGGGATACAAACTGTAGGGGAAAAAGGACAATTGAATGTCCATTTTTTTATGTCAAGCCCCCTAAATGTAGCTCTGTTTTAGAGGAAGAAGCAAGGTATTCTGGGAGTTATATAGCATCTGGGATTTGTAGTACATCAATTTTTTGCAACCCTTGGGAAAAATTCTGCAGACATCAATGATCTTAGCAGGTAGTCATATAAAAGCTAGTTCACATATGGAATTTCCTGGGGATAGTCGACTTTCCTCCAAGATAAGACACATAAGTGCCAACGCACGTTTCACCCCCACAAAGATGTGTTACAGGGGCTCATCAGGGCCCTGATAAGTCCCTACCTGCTATCATGTTGCTTATAACAGTTTGAGCGGTATTGCATGGAGTAAGAACGCTGATAATGTCAGACTGCCGCTGCATTTGAGCAGATGGAGCTTTGGAGCAGAAAAGGTTACATATGACATGCCTAAACGAAATGGTACATCTGTGGTAAGATTTGTGACATAATGTGTATGTCTGGAGGTGTAATCCTATCTAATTGGGTACATCTGTGGTAAGATCGGGTACATTGTGTTCAGCATGGCGTATGTCGCTACCTTAATGAGTGGAACGTTGGAGCGGAACAGATTGCATGCTATAGGAAGAATGGTACATCTGTGGTAAGATCGAATATATACCCTATGCATGCCTGAAGGTGTAATGTAATGAATTTGGTACATCGTTGGTAAGCACGGATACATAGTATCCAGTGTGAGGATTGTTTGCTACATCAGAGTACACAGTATAGCCTGTCCAATCAGGAAGGACTTGGATGTTGGTTTCCTCCTCCCACATGTAAGTCGTCACACTGAGGTGGTGTACGGCGTGGGTTGAAAAAACACATGAACGCTGAAACTCGCTCCTAAGAAAGCGTAAATGTTGTGCTCTATGTTTGATATATAAACTGTCAAGCTGTCATGTAAGTAAGGCGATACGAGCATCTGGTGTAAAGGACTTTATTCCTTTTTCAACACACGCAATTTATTATTTGCTATTTATGATATTGAAAGCAAGGTGATGTGCGGTTTTCACCTGAGATAAAAAGACTGCCGATATTGCTTTACTACTTATTGTACATTGTGGAGTACGTACTGATATATGATATACATATCAGATATTTATGCAGATTTATGGTTCTTCTCCTTATAGCATGTGTATATGATAGGTAAAGAGCTCTAACTGGTTTGGATTATTTAGTAATCTTATCCAGGTACTGTTGCAACTTGAGTCATTATACGATACAGGCCTGTGTCATAGTTAAGAGAGAGATTGGTTCCTGTTTTTAGTATGTATATAATTGTTTGTTTGCATGTTCTTGCTTGAAACAGGACAGCGGGACATAAGTGGGCTGACTCCTTTTTGAAAATGCTTTGTTAGCCCAATAAATTGTGAAACATACCTCATGTGTGTGCTGTCTTTATTCCCTTTCTTTCTTAGAGGATTATCATATTCCCTAATATTTCTCTCTTTTTTATAAATATATAATATTTGTTAGAGGGAGGCACCGTGAGGTTAAAATAAGTGATATATACTACTTTCTCTAATTTTTGTATTTTTTACTCAATGTTAGGGGGAAATAAGGAGTTCAGTTTTGGAGAGATTTAGCTAAAGGTAGTGAGAGGACATCCGAGATGGGATATGAGAAAGACAGTTAGTGACACGGGTTAGTAAGGAAGGAGGTAGGTCTGGTGCAGAGAGGTAGATTTGGGTGTCATGGGCATACAAATGATATTGAAACCCATGGGACTTTATTAAGGAACCTAATGATGACATATAGATAGCAAAGAGAAGGGGAGCGAGGACAGAGCCTTGAGGTACCCCAACAGAAAGTGGTAACAGGGCAGAGGATGCTCCGGAGAAGGCTACACTAAAGGTATGGTTAGATAGATAGGAAGAGAACCACAAGAGAGCTGTGTCGCAGATGCAAAAGGATTGGAGGGTTTGGAGCAAAAGAGGGTGGTCAACAGTGTCAAAGGCTGCAGACAGGTCAAGGAGGATAAGCAAAGAGAAGTGGCCTTTGGATTTTGCTGTAAGTAGGTTATTGGTAACCTTGACAATTGCTGTCTCTGTGGAGTGATGGGGATGAAATCCAGATTGCTGTGGGTCAAGAAGAGAGTATAGTGTAAGGAAATGGGATAGACGTGCATATACTAGCTTTTCAAGGAGCTTTGAGGCAAGAGGGAGTAGGGAAATAGGACGGTAGTTGGATGGGGAGGTTGGATCAAGGGAAGGTTTTTTTGAGGATAGGTGTGACCAGTGCATGTTTTAGAGATGAGGGAAATATGCCAGTGCTGAAAGAGAGGTTAAATATGTGTGTGAGTATGGGGGTGAGGGTAGAAGAGAGGGAGGGGTGTAGCTGTGAGGGGATAGGGTTTATGGGACAGGTAGTGAGGTGGGAGGACAGTATAAGGGCAGAAACGTATTCCTCGGTAACTGGGGCAAAAGAGCTAAATTTAAGAGTATTTGGGTTTTGAATGATTGTGAGATTGGTAGTAAGTTGAGAGGTGATTTCATTTCTGATGGAGTCAATTTTGTTATTGAAGTGGCTGGCAAAATCTTGAGCTGAAAGAGAGGTTGTATTAGATGTGAGGGTGGGCTGAGAAGAGTATTGAACATGGAAAACAGACGTTTTTGGTTAGAGGAAAGAGTAGAGATGAGATTATAGAAGTATTGTTGCTTATAAAGATTAAGGGCAGAATAGTAGGAGTCCAGGATGAAATAGTAGTGAAGAAAGTCAGCTGAACTCTGAGGTTTCCTCCAGTGTCGCTCAGCAGTACAGGAACATCTGCGTAGGTACCGTGTCAGAGGAGTATGCCATCTATCTATCTATCTATCTATATCTATTTATCTGGAAACAATTAAGACGCCACTGCAAAATTATCTCTGGTTTTACTATTTATAGGTATGTGTTTGAGTAAAATGAAAATGTTTGTTTAATTCTATAAACTACTGACAACATTTCTCCCAAATTTTAAATACAAATATTGTCATTTAGAGCATTTATTTGCAGTAAATGGCAAACGGTCAAAATAACAAAAAAGATTTTCAGACTTCAAATAATACAAAGAGAACAAGTTCATATTCATTTTTAAACACAATACATTTTTTTTTTAACTTAGCAAGAGTTCAGAAATCAATATTTGGTCAAATAACCTTGATTTTCAATCAGAGCTTTCATGTGTCTTGGCATGCTCTCCATTAGTCTTTCACATTGCTGTTGGGTGACTTTGTTTGGTGGCTTGTGACCATCCATCTTCCTCTTAATCACATTCCAGAGCTTTTCAATGGGGTTCAGGTCTGAAGATTGGGCTAGCCATGACTTGGTCTTGATCTGGTAGTCCTCCATCCACACCTTGATTGACCTTGATGTGTGGCATGGAGCATTGTCCTGATAAAAAAAAAAAAAAAACAATCATCAGAGTTGGGGATCATTTTCAGAGCAGAAGGAAGCAAGTTTCCTTCCCGGATAACCTTGTATATGGCTTGAGTCATGCGTCCTTCACAAAGATGAATCTGCCTGATTCCAGCCTAAAGGCAGGCAAATGTTCAGCTTTACTCAACACCTGGTCATCTAATGGTTAGACGGAGACCTGGAGAGTATTATAAGCCAGTGTGTCTCGCACCCACTGTAAAATTTGGTGGAGGATTGGGGATGATCTGGGGGTGCTTCAACAAGGCTGGAATTGGGTAGATCAATCTTTGTGAAGGACACATAAATAAAATCACATATAAGGTTATCCTGGAAAAAAAACTTGCTTTGCACACTTTGTTCTGCTTCCCCTATGGATCAGAATAGACTCCTGTCTCTGGAAGCACACAGAGGCAACAAAGCCAACATGACGAGTAGCACACAATGACATTGTGTTCTATTCTGTAAAAAGTCAACTGTCCAGCTGACTACAAAAGAGCAGGGAATAGAGAAGGTATGCTCAGTCTAAAGAGGGTATTGGATCATTGACTCATCTACAGTCCTATTTGTCTTTGAGTCTAAGGACAGATGAGACCTTATTTGTGTAACATTATGTACAATATTTTTGCATTATTATTTTAAAAAAGTTATATAATTCTTGTGTCTGGGGCAATACCTAATTAATAAATATATTGCAATTCCCATTCTTCCCACTTACATCTAGTGTCTCATACATTGAAATGAGGGGCTACTAACGATATGCTTGATGAATATGTTTTTACATTTTTGTCTATTTAAAAAATGCTTAAAGAGATATAAAAGTCAAAATGAAACTTGCATGATTTAGATAAAGCATGTCATTTTAAGACACTTTTCAAACTTACTTTGTTCCATTTGTTTCCCTTGTTAAAAAAGAATATGTTCATATCCTACACTACTGGGAGGTACCTTGTGATTGGTAGCTAAACACATTTGTCTCTTGCTATTGGCTCACTAGATGTGCTCAGCTAGTTTCCAATAGTTCACTGTTTCTCCTTCAGCAAAGGATTTGAAAATAGAAGTGAATTGGAAAGTTGTTTCAAATTGTTCGCTCTATCCGAATAATGAAATAAAAATATTGGGGTTTCATGCCCCTTTAACAGAGACACCAAGTAGCAGTGATCAAGTGTGCATTGATTTAATAAATTAAATCTAATTGAATTTAATTTCAAAAGTGTAATTAACTTCCAATTTACTAAGATTAATATGATTATAATGAGGGTGAGGAGAGAGAGAAGAGAGAGAGAGGAGAGAGAGGAGAGGGGACAGGGAGAAGAGGGGAGAGGGGAGAGAGAGGAGAGGGGAGAGAGGAGATGGGAGAGAGGAGAGAGGAGAGAGAGAGAGAGAGAGAGAGAGAGAGGGGGGGGAGAGGATAGGGGAGAGAGATGAGAGGGGAGAGAGAGGAGAGGGGAGAGAGAGGAGAGAGGAGAGGGGAGAGAGAGAGGAGAGGGGAGGGAGGAGAGGGGAGAGAGAAGATAGGAGAGGAGAAGGAGAGAGAGAGAGCGAGAGAGAGAGAGAGAGAGAGAGAGAGAGAGAGGAAAGGAGAGGGGAGAGAGAAGATAAGAGAGGATGAGGAGAGAGAGAGAGAGAGAGAGAGAGAGAGAGAGAGAGAGAGAGAGAGAGGAGAGGGGAGAGAGAGTAGAGGGGAGAGAGAGGAGAGAGAGGGAGAGAGAGGGAGAGAGAGAGAGAGAGAGAGAGAGAGAGAGAGAGAGAGAGAGAGAGAGAGAGAGAGAGAGAGAGAGAGGAGAAGGGACAGAGGAGGGGGGAGAGAGAGGAGAGAGGAGAGGTGAGAGAGAGGAGAGGGGAGAGAGAGGAGAGAGAAGAGAGGAGAGGAGGAGAAGAGAGAGAGAGAGAGAGAGAGAGAGACAGAGAGAGAGAGAGAGAGAGAGAGAGAGAGAGAGAGAGAGAGAGAGAGAGAGAGAGAGAGAGAGAGAGAGAGAGAGAGAGAGAGAGAGAGAGAGAGAGAGAGAAGTTTCCTAGTGAAACGTACAACATAAAAATAGAAAAGGTAGAGTTCTAGATTTAGTGATAAGCATTTAAGGGACCAATGATTTTAATAAATAGAAATGTTATCTGAAGGCTAGAAATCCTGGAAGTTTTGTAGTAGCAATATTCACTCTCACAAGTTAAAGAAATATTAAAGTATTTTTAAAGTTTCACATGAATGAGGATATTTATAATGTATTGCATATTAAACAATAGATATTTTTTCTTGAATATTTATTTTATTGTATATGTGTGTCTGTGTGTGTTATTCTTTCACAAGCAGGTTAGAACTATGGAGTTCAGTATAATTGTTTGTAAGAAAGGACAACTTTCTGCTGTCTGTGTCTGTCATGAATTTGATGTGTAAATAAAGTAATTTACAAAGCACTATAATGATGATAATGAGCAATCAGATTGAAAAATATGGCTTCAAATAGATTAATTGTAAAAGATCTTTATCACTTTAACGTTTAATGCAATGATTCCTATGTATGTTAGAATTTTTACTAAGAATTTTCCTGTAATATGAAACCACACTGAGAAGCAGAATTAAGTTAATAACGATTTCTCAGAATTATTCTTTTTCAACTAGCAAATTTTTGTTGATGCTCTTTCTCATGGTATAGTAAAAAAATATTCTGGGAATATATATATATATATATATATATATATATATATATATATATATATATATATATATATATATATATATATATTTTTAATCGCCAACTATTTTCATAGCTACAATTTTCTATGGATATTTTTACAGTTTATTTCTTCAATTCTATTAGAATTACTAATAGGAGCTAAATATTTTATATGAATGTAATGTAGTTGATCTTTTGAATATGCATTAATCTAACACATGCATATAAAATACTATGGATACTAGTGTGAATTTTCCTGTAGATTTGAGGTATAGTATATAGGAAATGTAAAATTCTCAAAGCATAGTTTGTTTTTAACAATGTTAAACTTAACAGGGGTGTTTTATTATTTATGATGACGAATTATTTAGACTAATAAACCAGATAATAATATTTAAAATACAAAAGGTTACATTTACAGTGAATACAATAATAAAATATGTAAATGTTGTAAAATACATATTAGTTGAAACATTTTAAATAAATGTTCTGCATATAGAAATAATCACAACAAATGTAAAGTGTAGCAAATCCGAACAATGTCAATTTGTCTTAGGTTTATAATATATGGTTGACTTAAAGGGACACTAAACCCAAAAATTTTCTTTCATGATTCAAGTAGAGAATAAAATTTTAAACAACATTCCAATTTACTTATATTATCTAATTTGCTTAATTATTTAGCTATCCTTTGTTGAAGAAATAGCAATGCACATGGGTGAGCCAATTATAAGAGACATCTATGTGCAGCAACCGGTCAGCAGCTACTGAGCCTATCTAGATATGCTTTTCAGCAAAGTATATCAAGAGAATGCAGCAAATTAGATAATAGAAGTAAATTAGAAAGTTGTTTAAAATGGTATACTCTTTCTAAATCATGAAAGAAAAAAAAATGGGTTTTATGTCCCTTTAAAACATGTAGATTATCAGCAAAATATTAATAGAGAAAAAGCTATTCTGTGGAAAAAAGCAAGATAGATAGATAGATAGATAGATAGATAGATAGATAGATAGATAGATAGATAGATAGATAGATAGATGATAGATTAGATAGATAGATATATAGATATATAGATGATAGATAGATAGATAGATAGATAGATAGATAGATAGATAGATAGATGATAGAGATGATATAGAGTTTTTGTTATGTTTGCTAAGTACTGGAAGAAAACATAGTGACAAATCACAAAATCATGTAAGTTTAGGAAACTAATAAAATATAAAAAGCTA
This sequence comes from Bombina bombina, assembly GCF_027579735.1. Lineage (NCBI taxonomy): Eukaryota > Metazoa > Chordata > Amphibia > Anura > Bombinatoridae > Bombina > Bombina bombina. The sequence continues at coordinate 115,002,903 of NC_069501.1, read as the reverse complement.
AGACAATATAATGTTAATTTTAATTAAGTATATAAACAATTAAAAACATATCTCCTAGTTAAACATATTCATCCAGGAACTTCTCAGTAAAACCAGCATGGAAAGCATATGTAAAAACAATTCACACAGAAACCACAAGGTGGCGCATGACGGTGGAGGAAAATATTGCTGAAACCGTTAGAATATATCACATCAATCAAAAAATAATAATGCTTACTTGTAAGTACTATAAGTATTTTATTTTTTTTAATTCCACTTCATTAAATATTAAAAACGATTTGAAATAAAATGGATTTGCAAATGATAAAGGTGCCAGCATGCTTCTGGATCAACTAGTCACATTACAGGATATTGCTTGTTCTACAACTAACTTCTGCTTGCAAAACGTCTGGTAACCGAAGAGTTAAGTAATCTTTCTCTCTTACACTAGAGAATCCGTTATATGATCAACTATTGGTTTATTAAAATTATTAATTTTACTTTCTCTATTCTAACCTCTTAGCATCACTTAAACTACAGCATTTAATAAAATGTTTAAGCATCAAATAAACAAGAATATAAAAAGGATTTAAATCTGTTTTCAAGAAGAGATGATCAGGCCTGGGAAATAAAGCTGTTTTGTGTTTAAATGTCTTTTTCTTTATTTTTTATTTTTTATTTTTTTTTAAATAAATATTAGATATTATATTTGAATACTGATTTTACATAAAACTGTTTGCAGTTTAGTGTCACTAACCAGGGGTTCACTCTGGGACACCCTTACACCCGTTGTAATTCATTTCACAAAACAAATATGTTTTGTGTGTGTTTTTGTTTTTTATATGACAACCTAACAGAAATAATAAAAACTAAGATGTACGGGGAAATTGTACAGAAAGCATATTGAAAAAAACAAACAAAAAAACATTAAATATAAAGAGACATTTGGTCAAATAAGGATATTTATATATAGATTATTTATAGCAGCACCTTTATTAGGGTCTAATTTATCCTAATATTAAAGTAACTTTTGTGACACACAATTTTAAGAGCTGTGACACTCTGAGAGTCACTGCATTAGATTAACACAATATTTTGTCTAGTATTAGGCAACTGAAAAATGTTTTACTTTGTACATATCTTAATAATATTTATCACATTTATATATAAAATAAAGTATTAGTCACACTGTAAAATAAAAACCTTCTTCCCCTGGTGTGATCTATATACTCAGGTGAATAACACAAATACTGTATCAATTTTACATTTTCTGTAATGTTTTTTGTTTTGTTTTTACAACCACAAACAAGTCTATCAAAATAAGACTCCAACTCTACCATAAAATTACAAACTCCACAATAATATAAATTCCACAAAAATCGTATTTTAAATAAAGTCAGAACCTAATTATTTATAAATATGGTGTTAAGTCAAACAGAAAACTAATTTGTTGTTGCAAATGGAATATTTTAGGTATATGAATACTAATTGCAATATATGCAAACTCATGCAGTGTAGATTTATGGTCAAGATAAAGCTTTAGGGAATTGTCCCATAGAGTTTTGGGAAGCTGAATAAAGAGATCTGTAATATTTGCTGCATTATACCCTAGAAAGCACAATGGCATCACAATAACTACACCCAGGGCTTCTTCTGATACCAAACCAAGCCAGGATCCTGATTGAGACACATTTTACTAATTGAACTGCTATGGATCCCCCCCATAACCGTTAGGAAACACATTTCCACGCTTCACTTCTTAGCGTTTTAAATACATATTTAACGGGTGATTGAGGCTGGCAGGGACAGCTGGGTATCACATGGGCATAAATACAGCAACAAAGACAGGAGGCAGGAGAGGGGGGGTTAATTCAGCAACTCTATGGCTGAGATAGGTCTAACTTATTGTAACTGTCTCAGAAGTACACGAATCGGTCCAGATACCTTTTAGGGATTTCATTTTAGGGACACTGTGATATATATATATATTTCATTATAAGGTCACTGTTGTATTATTTCATTTTAGGGACACTGTGCTATATATATATTTCATTATAAGGTCACTGTTGTATTATTTCATTTTAGGGACACTGTGCTATATATATATTTCATTATAAGGTCACTGTTGTATTATTTCATTTTAGGGACACTGTTCTATACATCTTTCATTATAAGGTCACTGTTGTATTATTTCATTTTAGGGACACTGTGCTATATATATTTCATTATAAGGTCACTGTTGTATTATTTCATTTTAGGGACACTGTGCTATATATATATTTCATTATAAGGTCACTGTTGTATTATTTCATTTTAGGGACACTGTGCTATATATATATATTTCATTATAAGGTCACTGTTGTATTATTTCATTTTAGGGACACTGTGCTATACATCTTTCATTATAAGGTCACTGTTGTATTATTTCATTTTAGGGACACTGTGCTATATATATTTCATTTTAAGGTCACTGTTGTATTATTTCATTTTAGGGACACTGTGCTATATATATTTCATTATAAGGTCACTGTTGTATTATTTCATTTTAGGGACACTGTGCTATATATATTTCATTTTAAGGTCACTGTTGTATTATTTCATTTTAGGGACACTGTGCTATATATATTTCATTTTAAGGTCACTGTTGTATTATTTCATTTTAGGGACACTGTGCTATACATATTTCATTATAAGGTCACTGATGTATTATTTCATTTTAGGGACACTGTGCTATACATATTTCATTATAAGGTCACTGTTGTATTATTTCATTTTAGGGACACTGTGCTATACATATTTCATTATAAGGTCACTGATGTATTATTTCATTTTAGGGACATTGTTGATCTTATTTATTACCACTGTCTGAGTAGTGCATGTTGCATAGGTCCATATATATATATATATTAAGAATTTGATTTTAAGGACATTCCAATATATATAAAAAAAAGACCTGAATTCAGTTTATATATTTTTTTTCTCTTTTCAAATTTAGATACAAAACTGGACATTTTGTTTTCAATTATACACATCCTCCTATCAGTTCTGCATCATTTCCCTGTCTCTTTCTCTCATTTTCGTTAATGTATCAAAATTCAGCAAAACATCTCCTTTTACTGTTTCATTTTCTTTGTCTCTGTTTATATTATCAGTTGATTCTTTTCAGCGCTTATTAACGAATTTAAATGATGTTAGATAGGCAGAAATGATTTCGATTGTAAAATACATATGCTCATATAATATATATGTCTACAGGGGTAGTAAAGGAAATAGAAAAATAAAAAATATATTACTATTCCACACAACATATTTAGAGAAATGTAATAATGCAAAAATATTTAAATACATAATTGTATTATTTATTCTCAATAAAAAAAAAAGTTTACATTTTAATCATTTGTTTTTTGCCCATATAATGAGGTGATAACGAAGGTCTGTAAAGGGTAAGGGTTACTAAGGGTACAGGGAGTTAACCCCTTGGCTGAGAGAGAGAGAGAGAGATAGATCTCCTGTAGATAGAGGGTTAACCCATAGCTGATGATGAGCTTATTACATTAATAAAGTGAGCCAGCAGTATCAGTTGAGTGGATAAGTAAGAGTAGATAGCTCTAGTGCATTGTGATTACTGAGTGTTTGCTCTGGACCCTGATGTTTGAGCAGCTATTAAAGCCCTTGCAGTGATGGGCCCAGTGGAGTACTTTAGGTTGCTTTAGTTTGTTTCTTTTCAAAATGTTATTGTTATACAGAAGGCTGAGGTTTGTTTGGTCTGTCCCCTTCCCCAACAGCTGTCATTGTATTGTATCAGCTACCAGGGCTGCTGCCTGTGACACACAGTTACTTTCATTCAGTCCCTGGATGTCTAGTGACGTCAGATCCCCTGCACAGTGATCCTGCTCGCTGATTGGCCAGCCGTGTACCCCTCCAGGACAATGACATTGTTCTTGTGTACAGCATAGGGCTGGATCTGCCTATATAAACAGAGCACAGAGGGAAGGTGTTTGGTACCCTGTCATCTCAGCCAAGGGAACATTAGCAGAGCTGTCTGGCATCTCTCAGCTACATCACTGCCAAGTAAGTGTCTAAACCTGCTATTGTCTGTGTTTACAAATCTATTTTATATACAAGGCAAACTGGGTATAGGCTGCAGCTAGGTGCATCAGCTGATGTGTAGCTGCTGAATACATTTAGATTCCAGGTGTATTGGAAAACGTTTTCTCCTATGTATTTTATATCAGATGCATTTTATTATTCTCCAAACAATATATTTATACTCTTAAAGCAAAAAATCTGATAACCCCTGCGTCCTTTTTTTATTTTTTATTATCTGGTTAGGATTAATTATTTGTTTAGTTTCCAGTTCTTTGCCAATTCTAAACTTGGCATAATGAAGGTACATTGGTTGATTGGTATATGGTGGTGATTTTACAGCTGCACCATTGTGCTGAAGCTTTGTATATAGAATAGAAATGTATTTACTGCTGAGTCTCTTTATAGCGCTTGCTAAACTTTACCCATTAAAAAGGAATGAATCAATGATCACAAATAGATCTTTTTTTAAATAAGAAAGAGATAACTAAGTATCGAAATTATAGGCTGTTGGTTTCAATAATTTGAGAATGTATATATATATGTGTGTGTGTGTATACAGTATATATATGTGTGTGTGTGTGTATACAGTATATATATGTGTGTGTGTGTGTGTGTATACAGTATATATATGTGTGTGTGTGTATACAGTATATATATGTGTGTGTGTGTGTGTGTGTGTGTGTATACAGTATATATATATATGTGTGTGTGTGTGTGTGTGTATACAGTATATATATGTGTGTGTGTGTGTGTGTGTGTATACAGTATATATATTCAAAAGAGTTAGTATAAGTACATTACTGACACTTATGTAATTATTATGCAAATAGTCTTCTACAAAGTCTGATTTATTGCTCGATAATACGATTTATTTTCTATTTTGATAGAAAGTTAATATTAGAGTTAAGATTAAGTGAATGGGGTTTAAGGGTTGTATTTGTTTCTCATAGTTATTTTTTTAATCTATCTTTCATCTGTCTGCTATCTGTCTGTATGTATGTCTTCTGTCTCTATCTGTCTATCTATTTATCTATCGATCGATCTATCTATCATTTCCTTTAGTCTGGATTAGCAATATCATCAGTGGCTCTAAAGATGTAGGGGCCTCTTGCATTACCCAGTACCACTGTCTGACTTTTCCTCTCTCTCTGCCCACAGATCTCTCACCCTCCAATGGACTCTGACGCCAGCCTCGGCTCCAGCAGGGCCTCCTCGCCAGATGTGGATGACATGTTTCTCCCTTCAAGGAGAGGTGGAAGCGCGGTGTCCTCCTCCACTATGAGTGACTCCCCTGCGGAGCTAAGCGCGGAGCTCCGCAATGCCATGGCCATGGCCGCAGCTGCCGGGGACAAGTTGGGGGCATTTAAGGCAGCAGCAGCTGCGGCTGCTGCAGCAGCAGCCAAGAAAGACAAAAAGCAAATGAGTGAGCCTGAGCTGCAGCAACTAAGGCTGAAGATCAACAGTAGGGAGCGCAAGCGGATGCATGATCTGAATATTGCTATGGACGGCCTGAGGGAAGTCATGCCCTATGCCCACGGCCCCTCAGTCCGCAAGCTGTCTAAGATCGCCACACTGCTGCTGGCACGAAACTACATCCTTATGCTCACCAACTCCCTAGAGGAGATGAAACGCCTGGTCAGCGAGATCTATGGGGGGCATCACCACCATGCGGCAGCAGCAGCAGCAGTGGCAGCAGCAGCCTATCACCCATCTGCCTGTGGGGGCATGAGTCATGGAGCCCCCATGCCTGGCCACCCAGTGGCCCACCCTGCCCACCACCCTCTGCTGGCCCCAACAACAGCTTCTCTGACCGGCCTTTCAGGGGTCCGAGCTCCACCACCACCCCCTCCTCCACCTGCACCCCCAGCCTCACACTCCTCCTCTCATGGCATGCTAAAGTCTCCAAGCCCAGGCTCTGGTCCTCTGGGTGGAGGGTTTCATCACTGGAGTGGGATGCCCTGTCCGTGCAGCATGTGCCAGGTGCCCTCTTCTGTCCATCACCATGTGAGCGCTTCCAGCTTGTCCAGACTCAGTGCTGACAGCAAGTGACTAATCAATCATTGTGGTCTCCATTCTCCTCTGTACATGGACAGCCAGCCAGGAAAACACACTGCTGTGACTCTTTATTTTATACCTTGTATGTGCTGCACAACTCTAACAAGAAGTTTTAATATTTTAGTGAACATTTTGGGCAAACTTTTGCATATGTATGTGTCACTATCTCTAAAATGTTTCATTGATTTCAGCTGGACATTTATTTTAAATCGTTTAGAAGAAATGTATTTTACGTTGAGACACCTTGAACCTGGGAAGTCAGTCATACGTTAAGACTTTTTGGGACATGGACATTGGGTACATTGTATAATATTTATATAATAAGCTAATGTGAAATGGGTACAATTTGTCACCAGGGTACATATGTTACAAATATTTAACATTTACTACTTTTAGACTACCTGCAAGATGTGGCTGTGATTTTAATAACAGATATAGTCTAGACATAATATGTTTTGCACACAATAGTTTACTTGAAAAATGAAAAAAAAATCACCTATATATTTTTAAGAAATAATTTTCCAATTTTAAAACTAGGAAAACCATATGCAAACCTTCAGCTTCCAATGAGAATTGTTACCCTCCCTGGAAGCCAAAGAGTTAGTAAAATCTAAAATTTGAAATTTGAAACACTTTTTGGAACACATTTCTTTTGCAAGTTCTTGTCCTTAGTTGTATGTGTATATATATATATATATATATATATATATATATATATATATATATATATATATATATATATATATATATAAATATATAAAACGAACCATTCCAAATTAGTATATATATATTTTTTTATGAGATCTGAGGAGGCTAGCAATAGCTACATCATCTATGAGTCCAAGAAGTGAAGTCAATCAAGTAAGAGCTTAAGTACAATTATAAAACTAATGTGACTGAACTGAATGGGACACAAAGCTCAGATGAGCTACTTTTCAGTTTGTCCCTGATTACAGCTGCCTCCAATTTGTTTCTTGAATAGACCAACTGCAAAACAAGTCAAGCTTACAAACAAATGAAGATACAATCCTGGGTGGTTTTAAGCCCATCAGACCACAGTTAACCAGTTACTAGTGTAACTTGTGATTGTGTAGAATTTTAATATTGTTTTTGTCAGATCAGCCATGTTTTATAAAAGACATATTTATGTAAATGTTATATTATTGAAAATAATTATCATATGTAAATTGTTTTTATCGAAAACAGATTAACCCGTTGGCTGAGAGATGGCTACAACTCATTGAGTGCTATTGAGTTGGAGCCCTCTTTGCTAGCCAAGGGATTAATAGTAAGACTGTGAAAGACATATGGACAAAGAGATGCCCAGAAAATTAGATAAACTTGACTCAACACTTTGGCGTAATTTTAGCATCTATTGCTCTGTAATCAGTTTGATAAATGACTCCCTCTGAGATCCTGATTGCACAAGGATGACACAATGGGGACCACAGAACAATACAACTGAGCAAAGTTGAGTTTCCATTGGAGAAATCCAATGGAACAATGTTCTATAGGCAGCTGGGGGGCACGGTGTGTAATTTTACTAACAGCATCTGAAATGAAATACAGACACATCAAAGGATTTATAGAAAAATAATAGAACATGCAGGGAGATCAAGCAGTACTCCCCCCCAGTAAAGACTGCCATACAATAAGCAGTTCATTGGACCACCCAATGCTCATTTCGGGACATCTTAGCTTTATCAAGTGACTTTCTAGGAACAGAAAAAGTACAAATCTGGATAACTATTCCCAGGCAAAATGACATCTGCTTCACCAGCAAATCCAACTAAAACTTTGGTACCTCATTTCTTCCATTACCTTAAATCTGATCTATTCCCCATCACTGAACATAAATTTATAGCCAGTGAAATTATATTATTATTATTATTTTTAGAATAAATTAATTTGTTAACGTTCATAGCACACCTCTAGAATAATGAAATCGTGTATGTAATGTAAATATTTATAAATAAATATATAAATTAATTTAACATTTTAATTAAATTCTTTTTTTTTTTTTTCAGTTTTTTTTTGTTTTGTTTATTAACAAACAGACCTTTGGGGGTACTTAACATGCCTGATTGCAAGGACTGATAATTTGTTATAAAAATATGTATATATGCTGATTCAACTGGTTTTGGAAAATCAGTTTGAATATCTTGTTTGTGCACTTGTACAAAGAGCCTTATCTATGTAGATTATTTTGTATGTGAATTTTGTTTTGCTAACTCTCATGTTTACTAGCGTTCTAAATCATATACTACAAAAACTGCCTTCCAAGCCCAGACATATGTGTGTCTGTCTGCATTTCAAAGTTGTATGTCCACTGCCACACTGCAGATATTTTGTCACCTGTTTATTTTTCTAAAAAAAAAATGAGAAAAAAACGCAAAGATATTTATTACTTTATCTGAATGCAACAGAAAACAAACTATTGATGGTTCAGAGATAAATAAAAAAGTTTAAAATAAAATCTTATAAATCTCGTCTCTCTTCATTTATCACATTAAATATTGATAGATAGATAGATAAATAAATAAATAGATAGATAAATAGATAGATAAATAGATAGATAAACAAATAGATAGATACGGTGTTGCTGAATTTAAATGGGAATTTACACATTTCCCTTTCTGTTAAAGTATTATTGCTGTAATACCTAGTCTGTCTGTGTGTGTATGTATATATATATATATATATATATATATATATATAATATATATATATATATATATATATATATATAAAGAGAGATAGATAGATAGATAGATAGATAGATAGATAGATAGATAGAGTGCACCATTTCATTCACTTTTCCCTTTATTTTCATTTATATTCTACTAACAAGTACAGAAGATCTAACTAAAACCTCATGCTTAATATCTTTCATTTTGTTATCTAAGAGCCGGAATGAAATATATATATATATATATATATATATATATATTGACCTACCAAATATATGTATATGTGTGTGTCTGTTCACTACTACACAATATATAATTATTTCCATGAATTTTATTATAATTCACTCAACTCAAGTTTGTATATTCTGTTGGATATTTTTGTTAAAACACAAGTGATAATGTAAACTCAACCCTTTCAGTTAAGCACTTCATTTATTTATTGTAGTCATTAATCAATTTGTTTAATTATTGACCCAATCTAATTACATCTATTTTATAATCATTAGTAAAATTATTTTGCAGACATGTTACAGCGTTATCAATATGTTACATTTAAAATGAACTTGAATTATCAGCAACTAATTCATTATATAAAGAAATATAGTGGTTTATTAAAAACCCGGATTTACAGCAAATATTTCAATTAAATTTTCTATAGTACTGGACACACTATTACATATACTGACATTTATCTAGCTATGTGTTTGCAGGATGCTGTAGTTGAGTGTATATACTTTATCATCATTCATGTAGCAATTATCTACTTATTAACTTGTAGGCACATGTGTCTAGTGTATTATTATTATGAGACATCTAAAACATTTACGTATATATATTCCAGATTAGTAAAGAAGCTTGTTATGGGTATGTATTGCATATATGTGATTATGATGATACATGTTTTATATATTAAGGTTTGTATATGATTGTTTTTATACATGTGTTTTCTTGAGCATCTGTATAAGTTAGATTTTTTTCTAAAAATGAATAACACAATGATATTGTTGTATATATGTGTGTCTAGTTGTGTGTGTCCACAATATTTAACTTACGATGTTTCTCATAAAACAAAAAATAAATTAATTAAAATTTCAGGTCACATCCAAAAATATAATATAACATTCCAAACGTTTGGTCATACAGTCAAATGTATGTATATGTGAGTATGTATATATATATATATATATATATATATATATATATATATATATATATATATATATATATATATATATATATAAGAAATGTATTTATATTACTAATTAATTTTATTATTATTATTATAATTCATTCATTGCAGCAGAATATATATATATATATATATATATATATATATATATATATATATATATATATATATATATATATATATATATATATATATATATATATATAAAAACACACACATACACACACGACTATGTGGCCAAACGAATTGAATGATTAATTACACACCGTATAACTATTAAAATAATGCTTTTATTAAAAAAAAAAAAAAAAAAGTCTCATAACCAAAAATGTATTGAAAATGTGTATGCATTATACCATATTATACCATTATTTTAAAATGCTTATTCGCAGTACTTAATACAAAAAATATTTTTCAATGCATTTAATAAATTAAATTAAAATGTGCAGTCTAGCAACTTTAATGGAAATTTAACATACATAGAAAAGTGTGAAACTTGCCCTAATTGGGCATTATGATAGATATATAGATAGATAGATAGATAGATAGATAGATAGATAGATAAATGGATAGATGATGGATAGATGGATAGCTAGATAGATAGATAGATAGATGATATATAGATAGATAAATAATGGATAGATGGATATATATATATATATATATATATAGATGATAGATAGATAGATAGATAGGTAGATAGGTAGATAAATAAATAGATAGATAAATAGATAGATAGATGATAGATAAATAGATGGATTGATAGATAGATATATAGATGGATAGATAGATATATAGATGGATAGATGATGGATAGATAGATAGATAGATGATGGATAGATAGATAGATAGATAGATAGATAGATGGATGGATGGATAGACAGATATATAAATAGATAGATTATAGACAGATAGATAGATGGATAGATAGATAGATGATGGAGAGATAGATAGATAATGGATAGATAGATAGATAGATAGATAGATGGATAGATAGATAGATAGATGATGGATGGATAGATAGATAGATAGATGGATAGATAGATAGATAGATAGATAGATAGATGGATAGATAGATAGATAGATGATGGATGGATAGAAAGATAAATAGATAGATTATAGACAGATAGACAGAAGGATAGATAGATGGATTAATAGATGGATAGATAGATTAGATTAGTTAAAACAGATACATAGACACATATATACATAGATGTTAGATACATAGTTATGTAATGATTTCGTATTCGTGTAAGGAATATTTACTAAACAGATATATATGACATTTGTATTTGCACTAAAATTACAATGCAGGTAATTTCAATAAATAAAATAATATCTGCCTTACCGTCCCAGGCAGTTTGTAGTTTGTAATAAATTCGATTTAATCTAATTATTAAATACTTATATTTAACAGCACAGATATATGCCATTAACCCCATAGCTCTCAGATATGTATTATAGGGTTAGGAAGGTACCGTGCAATGTTAGACTGGGGGGTTGGGTGCTTACAGCCCCCTTATGCAGAGCACATATAATCCCACCATGTGTTCTGTATTTAGCTGCAGTTCCAGACCCTGCTATAATGTGCTCACTTAGCTGACTTATTTTCCGATCTATAGGAGGAGAAACAAGTAGAGCAACATCACCAATTAGCAGTGACTTGATGGAACTCATGCACGGCCAGGAGCAGGTGAGAATTAAGGGCACATTAATTAGGAAATGCTCTTTGTCTCTATTAAAGTCAATAATTAGCACCCTGACAGCTGCAACACATCAGCCACCAGCTACAAACTCACCCACAGCACACTTCTGCCCAGAGGGCTGTCACTGGCATTACATTAACAGGTGGAGAGAGAGGGTGTGCCGGTGGGAGGGCAGTGCAAGCTGTAATCCTATTGTAGTCTGGGAGGATTTGCAGGTACTCACATACTGCCTAGGAGGCTTCACTTCCAATCCTCTACTCATAATACACCCCTGAGAATTGAGGAAGAGCAGGGATTAACCCATTGGCTGCAGGAGAGGTCAATGTGTCTTACCTGAGAGCAAAGTGGTTCCAGGTTCTGCACCTCACAGAGACATTAAAAGCAGAAATAAAAGCCTATGATGTATATCTTTGAGCAACAATACTTTCTTATTAAATAGTACATTTGCTAATGTTGAGGCTGGCACTGGTACACATCAGTATTGGTGCCTTGTGCACTACTGTGCAAGCTGACAGATTAAATAGCAGACACACTAAATACATTTTTGGTACAGTACACAAAAAGCCAACACTTTATCTTTTAAACTGCCTGACATCCTATGATGAAATCTCTAAAAGAAATAAATAAATAGAAAGGACAATATTGAAATGTGCATAAGTGCATTTCAATTGTAAACATAAACATGTTTGCATTATACTTCCATGAGCAATAAATTAAAATACTTCTAGCAAAAGTTATTACTGTTTCAGCGGCATACGCACATATGCTAAGTGGGACTGGATCATAATTCAAATACCATGGGCTAGATTACAAGTGGAGCATATTTTCCAGTTTACAGGAGCGCGATAATTAACTAGTCAAATGCCCTCGAAATAGAGGGCGTTATAGTTTTTTATTACAAAAAAAAAATCGCTTTTTTTTTAAATAAATAAAAAAAAAACTGCACTAGGCAGTTTTGAAGCTTTAACATGGGTGGGAGTGGGGTGTTAAAAAAAAAAATGGCACTGAAAAGGGCCTTTACATTGCGGCCTATGGGAACTGTTTGTTTCCAGTAAATATGTATGTATATGCTTATAAACATATATATTTATGTGTTAATATCTGTATATACATATAAACACATAAATATTTATGTATATAATCATATACATATCTTTTTATAAATGCTGCCCAGTGGTTCTGGTGCCGTCAGAACGAGGCTCCCATAGTAGCCTATGGAAGCACGCTTTTGTGAGCGTAATGCTTCCTAGCAACTTGAACGCGAGCTTGCGTTTGCATTGCTCTCTACTTGTAATACCAGTGCACATCAGCGTGCGCTGTTATTAGTGGAGCGCTAATATCACTAGCATGCAAGCAATATTTAGTGCTCCACTTGTAATTTGGCCCATGTGTTTGACTGATTACTGTCACCTAGTAGGGGAAAGAAATTGAATTAATTTTGAAAAAGTAAGTGCTATTGAATTGTCTTTTCATTATGTATTTGTCAGTTAATGGTCTTTTAACTGAAGATAAGTTTTGTGTGCAAAGCTCAGATTTTCTTGTGGTTTGCATGTAGAGAGGCTGATGATGCTGAACAACTTTACAAATAGTAAACCCCCTCTTACTATATTATGGACACTCATGCACTAACTTTGATTTTCAGATTAGTTGTAGATTCCCCCCCCCCCCCCCCCAGCAAATGTCAAAATTAATTCAATTTCTTTCCCCTATTAGGTGACTGGGATCAGTCAAAGGCATGGTGTTTGAATTGTGATCCTTCAGTCACACTTAGCATATGCCGCTTAAATTTTAATAACTTTTATTAGAAGTATTTTATTTACACACATTTTAAGTTCACCACACAACATCTTTTTACATTTTTAAGGAGCTTCTTTGATGCAAAGGAATTTAACTATCATTATATGCTAATAAAAAATTTAACAACTTAAAATCCCCTGCCAGTCATCAGGTAATGCAAGGATTACAAGCTGATATCCAGATCAATACATGCACTTAATTATTATAAAGGTAAAAGAAACTGACTTTATGCAGAAGATAAAGTGCCTTGTTCTGAATGTTCCGCTGTAATTAAAAGGACATAATACCCATATGTTAAATTACTTCAAATTAATGAAGCTTGCATAACTGTAAAAAGCAGACTAGAAAATATCAACTGAACATCTCTATGTAAAAAAGTGAAGCTATTTCACCTCAAAATTTCTTCAGTTTACAATAGTAAGTACTCTGTGATCAGTTATCCTTCAGTTGCTAAATGCAAAAAAAGGCAAACATCTTAATCAGTGCTTATGTCATACTTTGCTTTACTGTGATCTCATGGGATTTCACTGAAATCTTGCAAGATTTCATAGTAAACTTCCTTAAAGGGACACTAAACTCAAATCTTCCATGATTCAGATAGAGCATGCAATTTTAAAGGGACAGTCTAGGCCAAAATAAAATTTCATGATTCAGATAGAGCATGTAATTTTAAACAATTTTCCAATTTACTTTTATCACCAATTTTGCTTTGTTCTCTTGGTATTCTTAGTTGAAAGCTTAACCTAGGAGGTTCATATGCTAAATTCTTAGACCTTGAAGCCCACCTCTTTCAGATTGCATTTTAACACCACTAGAGGGTGTTAGTTCACGTATTTCATATAGATAACACTGTGCTCGTGCACGAGAAGTTATCTGGGAGCAGGCACTGATTGGCTAGACTGCAAGTCTATCAAAAGAACTGAAAAAAGGGGAAGTTTGCAGAAGCTTAGATACAAGATAATCACAGAGGTTAAAAGTATATTATTATAACTGTGTTAGTTATGCAAAACTGGGAAATGGGTAATAAAGGGATTATCTATCTTTTAAAAAACAAAAATTCTGGTGTAGACTGTCCCTTTAAGCAACTTTCTAATTTACTCCTGTTATCAATTTTTCTTTGTTCTCTTGATATCTTTATTCCAAAAGCAGGAATGTGATGCATATGAGACAGCCCATTTTTTTATTGAGAACCTTGGTTATGTTTGCTTATTGGTGGGTAAATGTAAGCCTCCAATAAGCAAGCGCTATCCATGGTGCTGAACCTAAAATGGGCTGGCTGCTAAGATTTACATTCCTGCTTTTAAAATAAAAATAGCAAGAGAACGAAGAAAATTTGATAATAGGAATAAATTATAAAGTTGCTTAAAATGTCATGCTCTGAATCCTGAAAAAAATTGGGTTCAGTGTCCCTTTAAATTGAGGAGGGAAATAACATGACTGTGGCTGCATTTACCAGATGCTTGCTCCCTTGTAAATCCCAGGACTAGTATCCTGATTGGCTGCTTAAAGTCCCTTTTCAATGTGGCTACTGAGGAAATTTTGAGGGAAAATACGTTCCTTTTTTAACATAGTAATGCTCAGGTGATATTTAGATTTGTGAATTTGGATCAGTTGTTAATATCTGAGTGCAGAAGAAGGTGGCCTCTTGCAGCATTCATTTTTTTTTTTTCAGAGCAAATCCAGATCTTAGCGTGTTGCACTTTCACAAGGATAAAACTGGCTCCAAAAAGAGCGAATGCTGCAGGTAGCTGCCTTTTTATACTAACAAAGTATCCGAATGCACATATCTAGTGATATTTTCTAGCCGTAATTGTATAGCTATGCTGCACCATTTTCAAGTGCTTTAACATTTGTGTATGCTTTCCCTTTAAGACACCAATATTGAGGGGTCTATCCTCTGTGGCGTGAGTTTACACAATATTTAACTGTAATTGCTAAGTAAGCTGGAATCTTAAATTTGAAAATATATATATTTTTTAAAGTAATCTATTATCAGTCATAGCCTCACCACCAGTATTATGAGGTTGCTCAAGGATTGTTTTAAAGGCAATTTTGTACCTTGGAATCTGAGTTTGTCATTGAGTGGAGCTCCCTAATATTGTTTTGTAAAGGAGAGACAGTTACTTAACAATATAATGCTCAGTAAAATATGCTGATTACTGGACCTCTCCGTGCTGGCTAGTTTTTGAGAACGGGCCCTTAGCTCAAGTCAACTTTATTAAAACAAACAAACAGCTGACTTGTTAGTATAGTTATCCAGATATTCACAAGTCAGAGACATGTAACCAACCTGGGCCTGATTTGTCCAAAAGTTCTTTAGCTACTGGTTGCTACAGTTACCCATGACCATGGTGCTAAGGGCCCAATGATAAAAAGGAAAAACCATAGGGCGGAGCTAGCCTGCACCAAGATGGCCGCAGGACCTTAGAGCTCCGTTGTGAGGTCGGCTTATTAATCATAATAAGAAAGAAGAAAAGACTCAAATGCCCTGAAAACCAGTGCCTTAAACAGCTGAACACCCGCTGAGCACTACTACCTAAAATAGGAGCAGCATCACCGACCGTTCATAGACGGCCGCCACGGAGAGGAGCTGCGGACCACATGGCATAGCGCCATAACATCACTGTGAATTCTGCTGCCTAACCCCGCGACCGCGGCTACAGTCGCGAGCAAGTGACAGACGCCAACCGGACCAGCAGCACAATACCCGGCATATCCTTTGCCTGCAGCGGAATCGGCTGAGATTAAAGAGACACGCCTGCTTAAGTAAGTGCTCTCACCACAATGTCACAACATGGCTGACACCTTCTATAATTGTTATAATCCTCTTTGACTCACAGTAATAACCACAACTACAGGGGGTATGCAAACTTGGCCCAATAACATAATGGTCACTATATACAACGGATGTGTACTATAACACGCTCACTAGGCCTCAGATGCCACATTATGAACTTTACTAGGCCCTTACTCTATGATGAAGCTGCGCAATAAAACTGAGAGCTAAGACTTCTTACGCTGGACACAAAACCAATTCCTACAGGATTATCACTAAGAGAAGACAAGTGACCACATCAACTGTCCTACTTTCATATACACATCTCTCTGTATCCGTTTACACGTGGTCCGGAGCTCAAATAATTTAAATACCACCGAGGTGGACATCCCAGCCACTTTTATAAAAGTATATTTCAGTAGCGGCGGGGTGCCAAATCTCTCCCCACATTCTGCAGTTTCATGGCTTCCAGAAAAGGCCCTAGATCTGAGAAACCCAGCAAGGGTCCAGTACCTGTAACACCAACAGTTCACTCCTTTTTTAAGAATATGGAAAATCCTTCACCAAATTCTTCCCCTAAAGCACACGAGTCAGCTACCCACCATCCTCCAGCAGACACCCAAACAGGGGACGATACCACTTTAACAAAGGCAGATATAATGGCACTCCCATCAAAGGAGGATTTTACCAATTTTATTACCCAAGTGAGTGCTATGATTAAAGTGAGCCTTTCGGAAGTCAAGAAAGAAATAACAGACATTGGCAGCAGAATCATGCACTTAGAGGAAGACTTAGAACAAACTGACAGAATCTTAGACCAGCAGATACGCCATTCTACTCAAAATTCTACCTTAATCCAGCAACTACAAGACCAGGTTGAAGACCTGGATAATAGAGGCAGACGCCAAAACATCAGGATCAGAGGGATACCAGAGACCATTAAGGCCGCTGAATTGTTACCCTACCTTCAGAGACTGTTTAATGATCTGGTAAGATCTGATAGCCAAGACAGGAGCCCAACAGAATTCCAGCTAGACAGATTCCACCGGGCCCTTAGGCCTACTCCTAAGGATAATGCCCCCCCACGAGATGTCATCCTCAGATTCACTAGCTTCAAAGAAAAGGAAAACATATTGTCTGCAGCCAGGAAAAAATCACCTATATCTTTCGAAGGCCACCCCCTTCAGTTTTTTGCCGATCTCAGCCAAATGACTTTAACTAAGAGGAGAGAACTTAAACCCCTGACTACACGTCTGAGGGAGATGAAGATCCCCTACCGCTGGGGGTTCCCCTTCTGCTTGAAAGTCATACGGGACAATTCCACTATTACATACAGAACAATTGAAGACCTTGAAGATTTTTGCTCTCAACTGGGGATTAAACCTCCTGAATTACTCATTAATCAAGATTCTACCCCGGAAACCCAGGAACAGAGACCACAACGCCAGGAATGGAGCAGAGCAACCCGTCATAAACGAAGTAAAATGACCGATAGCAACCGGCCTACACCCAAAGAGGGGACCACTTGAGAACTTGCTTGGACAGGTTATATGTTTTACCCACAGAGGTCATCCCGAAGTATCTGGACAGCCTCTTCTGCTACTTATTATAGCTGTGGACAAGGAAACTAGTTACGATGAGCACTCAATGACTGATTAATAATGTGCTGGTACAATCACCAGGACAAACGATTCTAGCATGCTTAATTTAAAAATCTAAATTAGTAGCCATTGAGCATGTAAGGTTTTAGTTTAGACTAAGATAAAAACAAAAAGTTTCACTGTTTAATGGTCATATTGATGCTTTTCTACCGGTATATTTGTGCCAACATGCCGACCTGCTACCACAAGTAGTAGCAGTCACTTTTCCCTCCATAAGGAATCCCCCTAGGAGATTCAGTTTTTTCTTTTTTCTTTTTGTTTTTTTTATTTTCTGTTTTCTTGTTTAAGATCTTTAGAGTTTACGATGCTGAGCCTTAATGTATATGTTGTATTTCAAGATGTTTTGTTAATCTGTTTCTTTTACCATTTCAGCACTGTTCTTGAATTAAACGTTCTCTTGCTCATCCCCTCCCTTCCCTCTTTGCTCCGCTCCGCCTGGGCTCATAAGGGCGCTGAGATCTACGGTCACCAGGTAAGCCTTACCAGATTCCACTGGATATTCTCTGATACAAAACCCCACACATATGGCTTCCCACACACTTAAAATAGTCCCACAAAATGCTAAAGGGTTAAATTCGCCCACTAAACGATCTGTAGCCTTAGCATGGTTTAGGAAATTAAAGGCGGATGTGATCTTTGTACAGGAGACCCACTTCCCCAAAGATTCCCCTCCAAATTTTTCAAATAGAGACTACCCGACAGGATACTTCGCTCATAACACAAAAAAGGCCGGAGGGGTGGGGATCCTATTCCACAGAAACATCCCTTTTCAGATCAGAAAAATGGAAGCTGATCCAGGAGGTAGATGGATAATAGTCACAGGCCTTCTATACAACCGCCCACTCACCCTAACCAATATTTACGCCCCTAATACTAGACAAACTAAATTTTTCCGCAACATTCAGCGATTGATACTAGCAAATCAGACAGGGCCCTTAATATTAGCAGGGGACTACAATCTAGCACTTGACCCAACACTCGACTGTTCCTCGGGCCGGAGTTGTGCCCCCTCCAAGACACTGACGGACACGATATCCCTACTTCAACAACTGGCATTAGTAGACACATGGAGAACAAAACATCCCTCCCAACATACATACACCTTCTTTTCAAATCCCCATAGAACATATTCCCGCATCGACTACATCTTTGTCGACCAACTCATGTACGAAATGGTCCTTGATGCGGATATATCACCAACCACTTGGTCAGACCACGATATGGTCTCCTTGAATTTAAAATGGTCAGAGACTCCGCTATCCCCCTTTACATGGAGACTAGACGAGTCCCTACTTAAAAATAAAGCCATAACTAAACAGCTCGCAGAAACTATAGAAGAGTATTTCAGACTCAATAACATAGACGAAATTTCACCACACACTCTATGGGAAGCCCATAAAACCGTGTTGAGAGGAGAGCTTATCAAACTCAAAGCTAGACAAAGAAAGCAATATAACACTAGTCACAATAATGTCTTGGAAGCCATACGCTCCCTGGAAAGGCAACATCAAGCAAACCCTAGAGATGTCTCTATCTCTATACAGCTTAGAAAGTACAGAAATGAACTGAATCAACTATTATATGCAGAAGCCCAGACAAAAGCGTTCTTTCTTAAGAAACTTTATCTGGCTAGATCAAACAAGATTGGCCCCTCTCTCGCTAAAACCCTCAAGGAGCGCAAACTTAACTCATATATTCACAAGATTATAGACGAGGCAGGGAGCCAGGCAGTGAGTAGCCGGTCGATTGCTGAGAAATTCCAGAAATATTACAGCAATCTTTATAATCTCCCCTCACCACAATTAGCGAATACTCCTCATATAACTGAACAATATATTGTAGATGCTAAACTCCCAAACATACCTAAAGAAATGGCTGAAGCGCTAGATAATCCTATCTCCATTCAGGAGGTGCTTGCAGCCATCAAATCCTTGCCCTCCCATAAAAGCCCGGGCCCTGACGGCTTTTCCAATTTGTACTATAAGCAATTTAGCAACCTACTGACTCCCCACTTGACCTCCTTATTCCGCTCTATTGATAAAGACACACAATGGTCTAAGGGTTCCTTAGAAGCACACATTTCGGTGATACCCAAACCCGGTAAAGACCCCACGATAGTGAGTAACTACAGACCAATCTCTCTATTGAATTCTGACCTGAAAATATATACTAAAATCCTGGCCACTCGCATTAACCAAATACTTCCACAAATCATACACGCTGACCAGTCAGGTTTCATACCAAAAAGAGAAGCCCGGGATAACACTGTTAGAGTATTGCAGCTGATTGAACAGTCCAGTCGGTCTGACATTCCCACTATTCTAATCTCTACTGACGCAGAAAAAGCGTTTGACCGGCTGGACTGGAACTTTCTGAAACATAGCTTAACAGGTTTTGGCTTCGGTCCAATTATGACCCACAGAATCTTTAGTTTGTACACATGCCCCACAGCAAAGGTTAGAGCGAATGGGACTCTGTCGGATGGTTTCCCCATACGAAACGGCACAAGGCAGGGGTGCCCCCTCTCCCCTCTTTTATTTGCCATATCTATAGAAGTACTCGCGTCCCATATCAGAAACAACCCTAAGATAACCGGCATACAACTAGGTACCAATAGGCACAAACTTACTCTTTATGCAGATGACGTTCTCACTTTGCTCACCAATCCCACTGACTCCTTGCCTCATTTACTTGAGGAGTTTGAAATATTTAGTAAGCACTCTAATTTTCTAATAAACACTCATAAATCTGAAATCCTTAATATAAATAGGAAAAAAAGAGAGTTTGAAGCCTTACAACTCCTTTGCCCGTACAAGCTCTTACACGACAAAATCAAATACCTAGGGATAAATTTGACCCCATCCGTGGATAAAATATTCAAACACAACTATCTACCCCTTTTAAAGAAAATAAGGAAAGACTTCGACACCTGGCAAAATAAACCCATATCTTGGTGGGGCAGGATCCAATCGGTCAAGATGACCACTCTTCCCCAGATTCTATATATTCTTCAAGCCGCCCCGATCCACTTACCTGAAATATACCTGACGCAACTCCAATCACTGATAAATAAATTCATCTGGGGGAGTATCAAACCCCGAATTAGCAAAAGAGTCCTTGTTAAGCCACTGGGGGAGGGGGGTATGGGGGTCCCCTACATCTCTCACTACTACAAAGCAGTTATACTGCAGAGGATCTGGGAATGGCACGACCGTTCATCTATGAAAATTTGGGCCACTATTGACTCTCACCTGCTAGACACTGGTTTCATAGGCCCACTCTGTTGGATCAAACATAATTGCAGACCTGCACACGCTAGGACATCTATGATACACTCGCACATCTTTCGGACATGGGACTCAATTAGGACCAAACATAAAGGCATATCCACTTTTGTTTCACCAATGACCCCAGTGCCAATTAATGCAGAACTTAGTAGTGGAATAATACCCTCAGAAGCAGGGCACATAGACATAAATCAGACAATACCGTTCACATGCCTGACTGACAGGGGTACTCTAAAACCTAGATCACAATTGAAAGATACTAAAGGAGGAGTTTTCTCCCACTGGTTAAAGCATGCACAGTTGTCTCACTTATTGAGCTCCTCACCCTACAAGAGAGACCTCCTGAGGGATATGTCACATTTTGAGCGCCTATGTTTTGAGGGGACAGTACCCAGAGGATCTTTATCGATTACCAAAAAACTCCTCAACGCTACCCTTAAATTACCCCCGTCATCTTATGTATCTCAGTGGCCTGTAGATCTTGGACTACCGGTATCCAAGGAACAATGGGAAAACATATTCTACCAATCCTCTAAATCATCATCCTCCCCCAGGGTTTTAGAAATGAATCACAAAATATTGTACCGTTGGTACCTCACCCCAGACAGACTTAAACGAATCTATCCCAATACCAATGCGACATGTTGGAGGGGCTGTGGGTCTCCTGGCACAATGGCCCACATATGGTGGCACTGTCCTAAATTGCTCCCCTTTTGGAGAGACATAACGACATATCTAAAACAGGTTTTGGGAGACCACTTCTGCCTATCTCCTCTCACTGCCTTATTTAGCTTTAAACCGGATAAAGGGTGTAAAATTAAATGGAAGCTCCTCCAATACTGTTTAAATAGCGCTAGATTGCTTATTGCTCGTAGATGGAAATCTCCAGATGTGCCGACTGTGCAAGAGTGGCTACACAACACTTCTGAACTCCTCCAAGTGGAGGAATACTCATATTACAAAAATAACTGCCTGCCCCTATTCCACAACATTAAATTTTACTGGGAAACCCTACTCCACTCACATATTACCTTAGATCATTAAGAATTAATTGACAAATGACCCTAGCCCAGGCGGACCCCCCCCCCCCCACTTCTCCCCTCTCTTGCTATACCCCCCTCCCTCCCCCCCCCCCTTATTTCAAATCTGTTGTCTTAAGCTGAAATGGTTGTTATAATGTTTTATTTTAGATTGTTTGTTTTGATCAGGATGGAATAACATTACTTTTAAGGTATGATGCGAATACCCATCTAAAAAGGAATGCATACCTTCTACCCACCGGATAAGTATGGGTCTTTCTTGCCAACTTATCAGCAGACTTTCATTTACCCAATTTATAATATCCCACTCGTTGTATGAAGGTAGGACTTTTTACTTTATTTTATTCTATTTTACACTATGTCTATTCCATCCAATAGAGTTATATCTACAATATCCCCACGTATTTTATTGTTAACGTTCAGGGCCCAAGAGAGGTCCTTAATACTGAAGCTAGGGATTAAAAAAAGAGGAATATCACTTAACACCTGAAAGATGTATGCAAAGCATAATTTGTACTTTTCTTTAGTTACATGTATTGTAGTTACATATTTGTATTGTACATTTCCTCAATAAAAACAATAAAAACAAAAAAAACAAAAAAAGGAAAAACCATGTAACACTTGCAGGGGCTGCAAACTTTCAGCTACACCCATGGAACGTCCCAGTTCAGCACACTAGCAGAGGTAGGAAACTTCAGTTTTCTACTGTGTATTTTTGTTAAATAGTTACTTTATTAAAGGGACATTCCAGTTAAAATTTAAATGCACATAGATTAATTACATCTTTGAATAGAAACATTATTGTAACATACATGTATTGGCAAAAATGCTTCTAGTAAAACTTATCATTCTTTACTGTTAACATTTTTCTCTGCACGTGCATGTGAAGCATAGCTATATTTTCTCAGTGACCAGCATTTTAAATACTGCAGCTCATCAGAGCACAAGTGAGGCTTCTATCAAGTCAGCAATGAACAAATTGAGTCATACCGGATGAAACAAGCATCTTAGGCTCTCTGAGCAAATACTCGGCTAGATTTAGAGTTTGGCGTTAGCCATCAAAACCAGCGTTAGAGGCTCCTAATGCTGGTTTTGGGCTACCGCCGGTATTTAGTCAGTCAGGAAAGCGTCTAACGCTCACTTTCCAGCCGCGACTTTTCCATACCGCAGATCCCCTTATGTCATTTGCGTATCCTATCTTTTCAATGGGATCTTTCTAACGCTGGTATTTAGAGTCGTGGCTGAAGTGAGCGTTAAAAATCTAACGACAAAACTCCAGCCGCAGAAAAAAGTCAGTAGTTAAGAGCTTTCTGGGCTAACGCCGGTTTATAAAGCTCTTAACTACTGTGCTCTAAAGTACACTAACACCCATAAACTACCTATGTACCCCTAAACCGAGGCCCCCCCACATCGCCGCCACTCTAATAAAAAATTTTAACCCCTAATCTGCCGACCGCACACCGCCGCAACCTACGTTATCCCTATGTACCCCTAATCTGCTGCCCCTAACTCCGCCAACCCCTATATTATATTTATTAACCCCTAATCTGCCGCCCCCAACGTCGTCGCCACCTACCTACAATTATTAACCCCTAATCTGCCGACCGGACCTCACAGCTACTATAATAAAATTATTAACCCCTAATCCGCCTCACTAACCCTATAATAAATAGTATTAACCCCTAATCTGCCCTCCCTAACATCGCCGATACCTAACTTCAAGTATTAACCCCTAATATGCCGACTGGACCTCACCGCTACTATAATAAATGTATTAACCCCTAAAGCTAAGTCTAACCCTAACACTAACACCCCCCTAAGTTAAATATAATTTTATTCTAACGAAATAAATGAACTCTTATTAAATAAATTATTCCTATTTAAAGCTAAATACTTACCTGTAAAATAAACCCTAATATAGCTACAATATAAATTATAATTATATTGTAGCTATTTTAGGATTTATATTTATTTTACAGGCCACTTTGTATTTATTTTAACTAGGTACAATAGCTATTAAATAGTTAAGAACTATTTAATAGCTACCTAGTTAAAATAAGTACAAAATTACCTGTAAAATAAATCCTAACCTAAGTTACAATTAAACCTAACACTACACTATCAATAAATTAATTAAATAAAATACCTACAAATAAATACAATTAAATAAACTAACAAAAGTACAAAAAATAAAAAAGCTAAGTTATAAAAAAAAAAAAAATCATTACAAACATAATAAAAATATTACAATTTTAAGCTAATTACACCTACTCTAAGCCCCCTAATAAAATAACAAAGCCCCCCAAAATAAAAAAATGCCCTACCCTATTCTAAAATTAAAATAGAAAAGCTCTTTTACCTTACCAGCCCTCAAAAGGGCCTTTTGCGGGGCATGCCCCAAAGAATTCAGCTCTTTTGCCTGTAAAAAAAAACATACAATACCCCCCCCAACATTACAACCCACCACCCACATACCCCTAATCTATCCCAAACCCCCCTTAAATAAACCTAACACTAAGCCCCTGAAGATCTTCCTACCTTGTCTTCACCATGCCAGGTATCACTGATCGCTCCAGGCTCCGAAGTCTTCATCCAAGCCCAAGCGGGGGCTGGAGATCCATCATCCGGCTGAAGTCTTCTATCAAGCGGCGGCTGAAGAGGTCCAGAAGAGGCTCCAAAGTCTTCATCCTATCTGGGCAGAAGAGTAGATCCGGACCGGCAACCATCTTCTTCCAAGCGGTAACAAGCGGCTCCATCTTGAAGACCTCCGGCGCGGATCCATCCTCTTCTTGCGACGTCCTAAGTCCGAATGAAGGTTCCTTTAAATGATGTAATCCAAGATGGCGTCCCTCGAATTCCGATTGGCTGATAGGATTCTATCAGCCAATCGGAATTAAGGTAGGGAAAATCTGATTGGCTGATTGAATCAGCCAATCAGATTGAGCTCGCATTCTATTGGCTGTTCCGATCAGCCAATAGAATGCAAGTTCAATCTGATTGGCTGATTGGATCAGCCAATCGGATTGAACTTGAATCTGATTGGCTGATTCCATTAGCCAATCAGATTTTTCCTACCTTAATTCCAATTGGCTGATAGAATCCTATCAGCCAATCGGAATTCGAGGGACGCCATCTTGGATGACGTCATTTAAAGGAACCTTCATTCGGACTTAGGACGTCGCAAGAAGAGGATGGATCCGCGCCAGAGGTCTTCAAGATGGAGCCGCTTGTCACCGCTTGGAAGAAGATGGTTGCTGGTCCGGATCTACTCTTCTGCCCGGATAGGATGAAGACTTTGGAGCCTCTTCTGGACCTCTTCAGCCGCCGCTTGATAGAAGACTTCAGCCGGATGATGGATCTCCAGCCCCCGCTTGGGCTTGGATGAAGACTTTGGAGCCTGGAGCGATCAGTGATACCTGGCATGGTGAAGACAAGGTAGGAAGATCTTAGTGTTAGGTTTATTTAAAGGGGGTTTGGGTTAGATTAGGGGTATGTTGGTGGTGGGTTGTAATGTTGGGGGGGGCATTGTATGTTTGTTTTTACAGGCAAAAGAGCTGAATTCTTTGGGGCATGCCCCGCAAAAGGCCCTTTTGAGGGCTGGTAAGGTAAAAGAGCTTTTCTATTTTAAATTTAGAATAGGGTAGGGCATTTTTTTATTTTGGGGGGCTTTGTTATTTTATTAGGGGGCTTAGAGTAGGTGTAAGTAGCTTAAAATTGTTTTTTTATTTTTTGTAACAGCTTTTTTTTTATTTTTGTACTTTAGTTAGTTTATTTAATTGTATTTATTTGTAGGTATTTTATTTAATTTATTTATTGATAGTGTAGTGTTAGGTTTAATTGTAGATAATTGTAGGTATTTTATTTAATTAATTTATTGCTAGTGTAGTGTTAGGTTTAATTGTAACTTAGGTTAGGATTTATTTTACAGGTAATTTTGTACTTATTTTAACTAGGTAGCTATTAAATAGTTCTTAACTATTTAATAGCTATCGTACCTGGTTAAAATAAATAAAAAGTTGCCTGTAAAATAAATATAAATCCTAAAATAGCTACAATATAATTATAATTTATATTGTAGCTATATTAGGGTTTATTTTACAGGTAAGTATTTAGCTTTAAATAGGAATCATTTATTTAATAAGAGTTAATTTATTTTGTTAGATTATATTTAACTTAGGGGGGTGTTAGGGTTAAGGTTAGATTTAGCTTTAGGGGTTAAAAAATTTATTAGAGTAGCAGTGAGGTCCGGTCGGCAGATTAGGGGTTAATACTTGAAGTTAGGTGTCGGCGATGTTAGGGAGGGCAGATTAGGGGTTAATACTATTTATTATAGGGTTAGTGAGGCGGATTAGGGGTTAATACATTTATTATAGTAGCGGTGAGGTCCGGTCGGCAGATTAGGGGTTAATAATTGTAGGTAGGTGGAGACGATGTTGTGGGGTTAATAAATATAATATAGGGGTCGGCGGTGTTATGGGCAGCAGATTAGGGGTACATAGGTATAATGTAGGTTGCGGCGGTGTGCGGTCAGCGATAGCGGGGGTGGCAGATTAGGGGTTAATAAGTGTAAGGTTAGGGGTGTTTAGACTCGGGGTACATGTTTGGGTGTTAGGTGCAGACATAGGAAGTGTTTCCCCATAGAAAACAATGGGGCTGCGTTAGGAGCTTAACGCTGCTTTTTGCAGGTGTTAGGTTTTTTTTCAGCTCAAACTGCCCCATTGTTTCCTATGGGGAAACACTTCTCCATAGAAAACAATGGGGCTGCGTTAGGAGCTTAACGCTGCTTTTTGCAGGTGTTAGGTTTTTTTTCAGCTCAAACTGCCCCATTGTTTCCTATGGGGGAATCGTGCACGAGCATGTTTTTGAAGCTGGCCGCGTCCGTAAGCAACGCTGGTATTGAGAGTTGCAGTGGCGGTAAATTATGCTCTACGCTCCCTTTTTAGAGCATAACACAGCCATTCTGTGAACTCTAAATATCAGCGGTATTTAAAAGGTGCGGGGAAAAAAAAGCATGCGTTAGCTACGCGGGTCGTTACCGACAAAACTCTAAATCTAGACGACTGTGTTTAAAATGCTGGTGCACGGTGCATACTTAAATACGCTTTTGAAACAGCTATAGCTTTTGTTAGAAGCATGTTTGCTAATACATTTATATTACAAAATGCTTCTATTCAAAACTGAAATGCATCCATGAGGATTCCAATTTTGTCTGGAATGTCCCTTTAATTTATATACATTTTAAATAATGATTTTTATGAGCCCTATTGTAATGTGTGTATCAGCTTCACATACTTGAAGGGATATAAAACCCCATATGTTGCTTTCATGATTCAGCTAGATGTTAAACAACGTTCTAATGTATCAGACTTTCTTCATTTTCTTGGTTTCTTTGTTAAAGGGACAGTCTACACCAGAATTGTTATTGTTTTAAAAGATAGATAATCCCTTTATTACCCATTCCCCAGTTTTGCATAACCAACACAGTTATAATAATATACTTTTTACCTCTGTAATTATCTTGTATCTAAGCCTCTGCAAACTGCCCCTTTTTTCAGTTCTTTTGACAGACTTGCAGTCTAGCCAATCAGTGCCTGCTCCCAGATAACTTCTCGTGCACAAGCACAGTGTTATCTATATGAAATACGTGAACTAACACCCTCTAGTGGTGAAAAACTGTTAAAATGCAATCTGAAAGAGGTGGCATTCAAGGTCTAAGAAATTAGCATATGAACCTCCTAGGTTAAGCTTTCAACTAAGAATACCAAGAGAACAAAGCAAAATTGGTGATAAAAGTAAATTGGAAAATTGTTTAAAATTATATGCTCTATCTGAATCATGAAAGTATATTTTGGCCTAGACTGTCCCTTTAAAAAGTTCAGTAGTGTTCATGTCTGGAGCACAATATGGCAGCAGTTTTGTAAGAATGTTATCCATTTGCAAGAGCAGTAGATGGCAGCACTATTTCCTGTCATGTAGTGCTCCAAACACCTAGCTATCTCTTAAACAAAGAATACAATGGGAACAAAGCAAATTTGATAATAAAAGCAAACTGGAAACTTTTTTTAAAATTGTACATTCTGTCTTAATCACAAAATAAGTTTTTTGGGTTTCATATTCCTTTAAAAGCAGGGAACATCCTTTTTTTAAACACATAGGGTTACATTCTGTAATGTTCTTTTTTTTCTAAAATAATATTTATAAAATATACCCCTTTTATATAGGGGTACCCTTGCATTCCTATTGGCTGATTGGATTCTTCAAATTAAAATCAGCCAATAGGATGAAAACTGCTTTCATACCATTGGCTGATTTGAATTTGATCAGCCAATACCTTGCATTCAATCATCAGTGTCCAGCTGGAGATTGCATGGAGAGGAGCTCCCTGTCAATGCTGAAGAGGATCACCAACGTCACCACCAACCTTGCCAAAAACTTCATAGCCACCACTGGGATGAAGGTAGAAGATGGACCGCGGCTTGGATGGAGATTGAAAAAGATGGTCCTATGATGGATAAAGATGGATCGCTGCCGGGATGAAGATGGAGCACCGCTCTTCATCATTGGTGAGTACCAATTTTGGGGTTAGTGTTTTTTTTTACAGATTGGGGGCTTTTTAGTTTTAATGGACAGCAAAATAACTGAATGCCCTTTTAAGTGCAATGCCCATGCAAATTCCCTTTTCGGGCAATGGGTAGATTATTTTTTTTTGTTAGGTTTTTTTTTATTTTGGGGGTGGGGTGGGGGGTTGTAATGTTTACTTTTTTACGCAAAAGAACTGTTAGCTTTAGGTCAATGCCCTACAAAATGTCCTTTTAAGGGCTATTGGCAGTTTATTTGTAGATTAGGGTTTATTTTTATTTTGGGGTGGGTATTTTTTTTTTATTAGAATAGGAATATATTTTTATTTTGGATAATTTTGTTTGTTATTTTTTATAAGGGTAGGTTTTTTTATTTTCTGTAATTGTAGTTTTTTTATTTTTTTGTAATGTAGATTTTAAATTTTTTGTAATGTAGGATTTTTATTTTTTGTTATGTTTTTTTTCCAAGTAATGTTAGTTTTGTTTTAGTTTAAGCTTATGTTTTAATTTTCTTTTACAGGTAAGTTTTTATTTTTCTAAGGTAGTATATTTTTAATTTAATTTATGTGTATTTTAATTGTGGTTGAGTTAGGGAGTGTTAGGTTAGGACTTTGCATTGTGGGGGGGTGGCGGTTTAGGGGTTAATAGATTTATTTATTGTTTACAATGTGGGGGGATGGCAGTTTAGGGGTTAATAGATTTATTGTTTGCAATATGGGTGGATGGCGGTTTATGGGTAGGGTGTTAGGTTTTTGATCCACTTTTTTTTCTCCATAGACTTCAATGGGAATGCAGAAATGTGATTCAACATTTTTTCTCCATTAATCTCTATGGGGGAACACATGCGTGCAAAGTCCCTGCGGCACAGCACTGAGGTAGTGGGAGGTGTAAGCTGTAGGGGTACCACACAAATCCCCAATGATATAGCACAATCCAAAAGAAACAGCAGCACTCACCACTTATGCAAAAACTTCCATCTTTATTGAGACTTCAAAGAAAAAAGACAACGTTTCGGACCTCTAGTCCTTAGTCATGTCAAACATGACTAAGGCCTAGAGGTCCGAAACGTGGTCTTTTTTTCTTTGAAGTCTCAATAAAGATGGAAGTTTTTGCATAAGTGGTGAGTGCTGCTGTTTCTTTTGGATTATGGAACACATGCACGCGCCAGGAGGAACTTGTTTTCTGTGGAACTTGTTTTCTGTGCGGTATGTGGCATAACGTGAGCTTTAAATACTGATGCGTTTTTTTCAAATTTGTAATGGCAGGATTCCAATACTTCATTAGAGATCTCTCAGATACCTTTCTTGTGGTGTATCTGGATGTCATCCTCATCTTCTCCCATTCATTGGCTGTACACGAGAAACATGTGAAGACTGTTATAGCCCGCCTAAGACAGCACCATCTATATGGGAAAACTGGAGAAATGCACCTTCAAAGTAGACACCATTGAGTTCCTGGGGTATATTATGTCACCAGGGCTCATACAGATGGACCCAAAGAAAAGTCAAATCATTATTGACCAAACGTATGGTGCAATAGTTCATAGGCTTCGCAAACTTCTACAGATGGTTCATCCGAGGGTTCTCCTCCATATGAACACCTATAGCAGACTTGACCAAAACAGGCTCCTCTTTAACCTGGACTCCAGCTGCACAACATGCCTTCGATCACATGAAAGAATTATTCACGAAACCTTTTATCAGGAGACAGATGCATCCAAATCAGCAATTGGAGCTGTTCTGTCATAGAAAACAGGAGAGAAAGACCTGCTCCAGCCAGTAGCCTACTTTTTCCGTAAACTGACTAGTGCTAAATGCAATGACAATGTAGGCAAGAGGGAATTACTGGCCATCAAAACAGCACTAGAGGAGTGGAGACACTGACTCGAAGGTGCTACGTATCCTGTGGTAGTATATACCAACCTGTCAGGGTTTCTCCCTGCTTTGTTTGCTATTTGCTGCTGGCTGGCATTTTACTTACCTTTTTTCACTGAATCTGATGCAGAATGTGGAACGCTGCTCACTCATCTGGGTGCCCTCTTATGGCCAAACTGGTGAACATCATCAGTGTGAGACAGGTTGCAGTCCCAGGATTATGAAGTCACACTTATTATTTAAAGGGCCTCTGCTAAGTATGCTTTCGCACTTGCGTTGTTAGTTCCTGTGTTCCAGTTCCTGTGTATTACCTGGCTTGTCTGTCATCCCTTCTGGTTCCTGATCCCTGGCTTGTTCCTGACTCTGCTGTTTTCCTAGTTCCTGATCCTTGCTCGTCTGACTACTCGCTTTGGCTCCTGACTCGGCACATCTGATTACCAGCTCTGGCTTTGACTCCTGGCTTGTTATTTGGCTCGTGGACTTTTTATTATTTTTTGTTAATAATAAAGGTGTGATTATTTTTGCACTTCACATCTCAGTCTGATTCCTGGTACCCTGACACAACCATAGATAACTGGAACACCTGAAATCAGCAAAAAGACTCCGTCCACGACAAGCCTGATGGACCCTTTTCTTCTCTCACTTCAAACTACATATAACATTCCATCCAGGCTCTCAGAATGGGAAGGCATACACCTTTTCTTGAATGTATGCCATTGAGGAGGCTCCCTCCACTGAAATACAAGAAACCGTACTGTCCTCTTCCTTTTTTCTGGCCACATCCAGTCACTGATAGAGGCCATCCAAGAATCCATTGATATTGTAGCAGCCGAAGCGTCTCATCTTTCAGTCATTAATGGCCTTCATCTCTACCAACAACGTATCTACATACCCGCTGACCATCGCCTTTCTGTTATGCAGCATCACCATGATAATCCCATGGTGGGCCATCGTGGAATCCACAATACTATTGAACTCACACAAAGACACTTCTTGTGGCCTTACATTACCTCTGACATCTACTCCTGTTCTGTTTGTGCCTGCAACAAGAAACCCTCCTCCATACCAGTGGGGCTGTTACAACCTTCATCTGTGCCAACACATCCTTGGAGGGACATGTCTATGGATTTCTAGTCAACCTGCCTCCATCCCAACATCCCAACATCATTATGGTGGTTGTAGACAGATGCCCTAAAATGGTGCACTTCATACCAGTTGCCAGTCTCCCTACAGCATGCCAGACCTCTGAGCTATTCATCCAACATATATTCCGGCTTCATGGTGTACCCAAATCCATTGTATTTGATGGTGGCATGCAGTTCAACTCCCGGTTCTGCCAGAGCCTCTGTATCTCCTGGTGCCTGTCCACTGCCTACGACCTTCAGTCAAATAGGCAAAGAGAGAGAACTCATCAGATACTTGAGCAGTACTTCCGCTGCTTTTCTACTCATCTGCAAGACAACTGGAAAGAACAGCTACCTGCATTACATGAGCAATGGGGGCATTCCTGGCCCTGTAGGGTTGAAAGCCTGGACAGCCCTCTCACTCATTGTTGAGTTATTCTGCTGGCTGATTCACAAAGACTAAGCACTTATCCTGTTTCCTTAAACTTGTATTCTGGATTTCCCTGGCTTTTGACCTTTTGGTTTGTTTTTGTTGTTGCTTCTTTTCTGCCTGCCCTGATCTTGGATGCTCCTGACTTTGATCTCTGCTTCATCCCTTGCCTGTAGTGACGCATTGTTTGTTTATTTTTTCTCTGCCACTGGGTTCCGTTCCTGCTTCTGGGAACTTCCTCTTCCCGCTACAGGCTGCCCCTGTGAGTGTTGCCGTGGAAAACCCCTTTTAATTTGGCTAATTCTTTAGACTGTATGATTTTTTAGAACCACTAAATTTGCAAGTGATATTTTGGATTGGGCACAATGGCAAAACTTAACCAATAGCTTATAATACAAGAGCACAATAAGCACACTACTATCACGTATTTTCTTCTATGTTAATAATTGTAAAAATGACATGATCTATCTGAATTCTGAAAAAAATAGGGGTTTCATGTCCCTTTAATAGCCACGGGTACACAATATTTTAAAGATACTTCAAGCATAATTAGGGTTATTTTCATTTTACACAGTCAAAAAAGAGGCAGCTGGTAGACTGGCCATGAAAATGTATTCTAAACCAGTCCTGTAAAATAAATTTAGGTGTAGTAAAAAATTATCTACTCTGCACAACAAAATTCATCCACCAATAAACAAGTGCTGTCCAAGGTTCTGGACTTTCTTTTTCAAATAAAGATAGCAAGAGAATGAAAAAAATGATAATAGGAGTAAATTAGAAAGTTTCTTAAAATTGCATCCTCTATCTGAATCACAAAAGAAAAAAATTGGGTTCAGTGTCCCTTTAAGTATTACATGCATTTACAGAGCCTGTTTTGCAACCATGCTTTCAAAGCAATGTAGTTGTAATTGCTGTTTTTCCACTCTACTAGCGGCTCTGATTTGATGTGCAAGACATCATGTATTAGGCACGTCATGCAATTATACATGCTAATTATAGGAATTGTGATTGACTGGAATAGGTAGGCGATCTGATGCTTATCGAGTGTCAATTAATCTACCCTTTGTTTACCAAATCCAAAGAAAATCTGCTGCTAATTTTATAACTTAAAAAGCATGCACACATATATACAGTATATATATATATATACAGGGAGAATTATTAGGCAAATGAGTATTTTGACCACATCATCCTCTTTATGCATGTTGTCTTACTCCAAGCTGTATAGGCTCGAAAGCCTACTACCAATTAAGCATATTAGGTGATGTGCATCTCTGTAATGAGAAGGGGTGTGGTCTAATGACATCAACACCCTATATCAGGTGTGCATAATTATTAGGCAACTTCCTTTCCTTTGGCAAAATGGGTCAAAAGAAGGACTTGACAGGCTCAGAAAAGTCAAAAATAGTGAGATATCTTGCAGAGGGATGCAGCACTCTTAAAATTGCAAAGCTTCTGAAGCGTGATCATCGAACAATCAAGCGTTTCATTCAAAATAGTCAACAGGGTCGCAAGAAGCGTGTGGAAAAACCAAGGCGCAAAATAACTGCCCATGAACTGAGAAAAGTCAAGCGTGCAGCTGCCAAGATGCCACTTGCCACCAGTTTGGCCATATTTCAGAGCTGCAACATCACTGGAGTGCCCAAAAGCACAAGGTGTGCAATACTCAGAGACATGGCCAAGGTAAGAAAGGCTGAAAGACGACCACCACTGAACAAGACACACAAGCTGAAACGTCAAGACTGGGCCAAGAAATATCTCAAGACTGATTTTTCTAAGGTTTTATGGACTGATGAAATGAGAGTGAGTCTTGATGGGCCAGATGGATGGGCCCGTGGCTGGATTGGTAAAGGGCAGAGAGCTCCAGTCTGACTCAGACGCCAGCAAGGTGGAGGTGGAGTACTGGTTTGGGCTGGTATCACCAAAGATGAGCTTGTGGGGCCTTTTCGGGTTGAGGATGGAGTCAAGCTCAACTCCCAGTCCTACTGCCAGTTTCTGGAAGACACCTTCTTCAAGCAGTGGTACAGGAAGAAGTCTGCATCCTTCAAGAAAAACATGATTTTCATGCAGGACAATGCTCCATCACACGCGTCCAAGTACTCCACAGCGTGGCTGGCAAGAAAGGGTATAAAAGAAGAAAATCTAATGACATGGCCTCCTTGTTCACCTGATCTGAACCCCATTGAGAACCTGTGGTCCATCATCAAATGTGAGATTTACAAGGAGGGAAAACAGTACACCTCTCTGAACAGTGTCTGGGAGGCTGTGGTTGCTGCTGCATGCAATGTTGATGGTGAACAGATCAAAACACTGACAGAATCCATGGATGGCAGGCTTTTGAGTGTCCTTGCAAAGAAAGGTGGCTATATTGGTCACTGATTTGTTTTTGTTTTGTTTTTGAATGTCAGAAATGTATATTTGTGAATGTTGAGATGTTATATTGGTTTCACTGGTAAAAATAAATAATTGAAATGGGTATATATTTGCTTTTTGTTAAGTTGCCTAATAATTATGCACAGTAATAGTCACCTGCACACACAGATATCCCCCTAAAATAGCTAAAACTAAAAACAAGCTAAAAACTACTTCCAAAAATATTCAGCTTCGATATTAATGAGTTTTTTGGGTTCATTGAGAACATGGTTGTTGTTCAATAATAAAATTAATCCTCAAAAATACAATTTGCCTAATAATTCTGCACTCCCTGTATATATATATATATATATATATATATATATATATATATATATATATATATATACACACACACATACACTATACTGACTGTCCAGAACCCCATATTTTAATTTGAAAAAGTAATATTTCAACAACTAATATATTTACTTTTTTTTAAAAAAGATAGAACAAGAATGTGGTTGTATCTACTTATTAGCCTCAAAGCAAATGGTTTTGGATGGAGTCACACCTAAACATTTCACACAAACAGCTTTCAAGTAATTTTTAAAAACTGCACTTTTTTTACATAAATATTTTAAAAACGACTGGACTTTTTAAATTGGCTGTAAATAAGCCTGTGCAATCAAAAGTAATAATGATAAAAAAAAAAAAATCAGAAATAATGAAACATGAAATCAAACAATAATTATGTCAATATTTAATATATCTGGTTTGCACAATTATATGTCAGAATTCTACACTGTAAAATACAAGTCATAGAGATGGAATCTGCAATAGAAGACATTCAGTTTGACAGATTAGTACAACTTGCCAACACTTAAATATACAATGGTTTTATAGAATAGTAAAATTGTTGTCCACAATTTAGGGGCAGAACTACCATTGGTGCAGCAGTTGCAGTGGCACCAGGGCATATGGCAGCCAGTCTATACATAGACATGTAGAATGTGTACAATCCTAATGCAGGGGAACCTTTTATTAGTGCAAGTTGCAAGTCTATCTATCTATTTACCCGAAAACATTATACAGAGCACCATAACTGTTGCTAACTACTAAGTTACTTTTCGGGGTCCCAAAAAAATGTTTTCACCTTGGCCCTCTGTTGAATAGGTCAGCTGCTGCCACCATTGTATAACAATATACTACAAGAGGTCCAGTTAATGCAACTTTTGGCACATACAAACAGCTAAACATAAGGACACTTCATATCACATATCACATACCATAAACGCCCTTTAGTTTATATGAATATGGATAATATTTTCTTGTAAATGAGTTACAAAACCTTCTAGATATCCAATGGTTGATGGCAAAATCAGCAATTAATTAACCTACTAGATAATAACATAAGTGATACACATTTGAGTTATTTTTCTGTTTGGCATAAAAATAACAAATTAATGGGACCTGCCATTTAAATGACGAGAGTATAATCTTTTAAATGAGCTGTCTAATGACCTTATATATTTCTGTATAGTTGATATATTTAATCATAACTAATATAATAAATCCACTAAACATTACGAGTAGGGGGGGGGGGGATGGCTACATTATTATTTTTAGATCTGTCCCAAAAATAGTTATTTAATTAAAAATCTTAGGCCTAGATTTAGAGTTGGGCGGTAGCCGTCAAAACCAGCATTAGAGGCTCCTAACGCTGGTTTTTACCGCCCTCTGGTATTTGGAGCCAGTCATTAAAGGGTCTAATGCTCACTTTCCAGCCGCAACTTTTCCATACCGCAGATCCCCTTACGTCAATTGCGTATCCTATCTTTTCAATGGGATCTTTCTAACGCCGGTATTTAGAGTTGTGGCTGAAGTGAGCGTTAGAAATCTAACGACAAAACTCCAGCCGCAGAAAAAAGTCAGTAGTTAAGAGCTTTCTGGGCTAACGCCGGTTTATAAAGCTCTTAACTACTGTGCTCTAAAGTACACTAACACCCATAAACTACCTATGTACCCTTAAACCGAGGTCCCCCCACATCGCCGCCACTCTATTAAAAATTTTTACCCCTAATCTGCCGACCGCACGCCTCTGCCACCTACGTTATCCCTATGAACCCCTAATCTGCTGCCCCTAACACCGCCGACCCCTATATTATATTTATTAACCCCTAATCTGCCCCCCTCACCGTCGCCTCTACCTGCCTACACTTATTAACCCCTAATCTGCCGAGCGGACCGCACCACTACTATAATAAAGTTATTAACCCCTAATCCGCCTCACTCCCGCCTCAATAACCCTATAATAAATAGTATTAACCCCTAATCTGCCCTCCCTAACATCGCCGACGCCTAACTTCAAGTATTAACCCCTAATCTGCCGATCGGAGCTCACCGCTACTCTAAAAAAATTTTTAACCCCTAAAGCTAATTCTAACCCTAACCCTAACACCCCCCTAAGTTAAATATAATTTTATTCTAACGAAATAAATTAACTCTTATTAAATAAATTATTCCTATTTAAAGCTAAATACTTACCTGTAAAATAAACCCTAATATAGCTACAATATAAATTATAATTATATTGTAGCTATTTTAGGATTAATATTTATTTTACAGGCAACTTTGTAATTATTTTAACCAGGTACAATAGCTATTAAATAGTTAATAACTATTTAATAGTTACCTAGTTAAAATAATTACAAAATTACCTGTAAAATAAATCCTAACCTAAGTTACAATTAAACCTAACACTACACTATCAATAAATTAATTAAATAAAAAAACTACAAATAAATACAATTAAATAAACTAACTAAAGTACAAAAAATAAGAAAGAACTAAGTTACAAAAAATAAAAAAATATTTACAAACATTAGAAAAATATTACAACAATTTTACTAACTAATTACACCTACTCTAAGCCCCCTAATAAAATAACAAAGCCCCCAAAATAAAAAAATGCCCTACCCTATTCTAAATTAAAAAAGTTCAAAGCTCTTTTACCTTACCAGCCCTGAAAAGGGCCCTTTGCGGGGCATGCCCCAAAGAATTCAGCTCTTTTGCCTGTAAAAAAAACACATACAATACCCCCCCAACATTACAACCCACCACCCACATACCCATAATCTAACCCAAACCCCCCTTAAATAAACCTAACACTAAGCCCCTGAAGATCTCCCTACCTTGTCTTCACCTCACCGGGTTCAGCGATCGATCCAGAAGAGGGTCCGAAGTCTTGATCCAAGCGGCGGCTGAAGAATTCCATCATCGGGCTGAAGTCGGAAGTCCATCATCGGGATGAAGTCTTCTATCAAGCCGCATCTTCAATCTTCTTTCTTCCGGAGCGGAGTGGAGCCATCTTCTTCCAAGCCGACGCGGAACATCCTCTTCAACCGACGCCTACTCACCGAATGACGGTTCCTTTAAATGACATCATCCAAGATGGCGTCCCTCGAATTCCGATTGGCTGATAGGATTCTATCAGCCAATCGGAATTAAGGTAGGAATATTCTGATTGGCTGATGGAATCTGCCAATCAGATTCAAGTTCAATCCGATTGGCTGATTGGATCAGCCAATCAGATTGAGCTCGCATTCTATTGGCTGTTCCGATCAGCCAATCAGAATATTCCTACCTTAATTCCGACTGGCTGATAGAATCCTATCAGCCAATCAGAATTCGAGGGACGCCATCTTGGATGACGTCATTTAAAGGAACCGTCATTCGGTGAGTAGGCGTCGTTAGAAGAGGATGGATCCGCGTCGGCTGGGAAGAAGATGGATCCGCTCCGCTCGGAAGAAAGAAGATTGAAGATGCTGCTTGATAGAAGACTTCATCCCGATGATGGACTTCCGACTTCAGCCCGATGATGGATTTCTTCAGCCGCCGCTTGGATACAGACTTCAGCCCGAGGATGGACGTCACTCTTCAGCCCCCCGCTTGGGCTTGGATCAAGACTTCGGACCCTCTTCTGGACAGATCGGGACCCGGTGAGGTGAAGACAAGGTAGGGAGATCTTCAGGGGCTTAGTGTTAGGTTTATTTAAGGGGGGTTTGGGTTAGATTAGTGGTATGTGGGTGGTGGGTTGTAATGTTGGGGGGGGGGGGGGTATTGTATGTGTTTTTTTTACAGGCAAAAGAGCTGAATTCTTTGGGGCATGCCCCGCAAAGGGCCCTTTTCAGGGCTGGTAAGGTAAAAGAGCTTTGAACATTTTTAATTTAGAATAGGGTAGGGCATTTTTTTATTTTGGGGGGCTTTGTTATTTTATTAGGGGGCTTAGAGTAGGTGTAATTAGTTTAAAATTGTTGTAATATTTTTCTAATGTTTGTAAAAAAAAATTTTTTTGTAACTTAGTTCTTTTTTATTTTTTGTACTTTAGTTAGTTTATTTAATTGTATTTATTTGTAGGTATTTTATTTAATTAATTTATTGATAGTGTAGTGTTAGGTTTAATTGTAGATAATTGTAGGTATTGTATTTAATTAATTTATTGATAGTGTAGTGTTAGGTTTAATTGTAGATAATTGTAGGTATTGTATTTAATGAATTTATTGATAGTGTAGTGTTAGGTTTAATTGTAACTTAGGTTAGGATTTATTTTACAGGTAATTTTGTAATTATTTTAACTATTTTAGCTATTAAATAGTTATTAACTATTTAATAGCTATTGTACCTGGTTGAAATAAATACAAAGTTGCCTGTAAAATAAATATTAATCCTAAAATAGCTATAATATAATTATTATTTATATTGTAGCTATATTAGGGTTTATTTTACAGGTAAGTATTTAGCTTTAAATAGGAATAATTTATTTAATAAGAGTTAATTTATTTCGTTAGATAAAAATTATATATAACTTGGTTAGTGTTAGGGTTAGACTTAGCTTTAGGGGTTAATCCATTTATTACAGTAGCGGCGAGATTCGGTGGGCAGATTAGGGGTTAATAATTGAAGTTAGGTGTCGGCGGTGTTAGGGGCAGCAGATTAGGGGTACACAGAGATAATGTAGGTAGCGGCGGTTTACGGAGCGGCAGATTAGGGGTTACAAAAATATGCAGGTGTCAGCGATAGCGGGGGCGGCAGATTAGGGGTTAATAAGTATAAGGTTAGGGGTGTTTAGACTCGGGGTACATGTTAGGGTGTTAGGTGCAGACTTAGGAAGTGTTTCCCCATAGAAAACAATGGGGCTGCGTTAGGAGCTGAACGCTGCTTTTTTGCAGGTGTTAGGTTTTTTTTCAGCTCAAATGGCCCCATTGTTTTCTATGGGGGAATCGTGCACGAGCATGTTTTTGAAGCTGGCCGCGTCCGTAAGCACCGCTGGAATTTAGAGTTGCAATGGCGTTAAATTATGCTCTACGCTCCCTTTTTGGAGCCTAATGCACTGAAAACCCAGCCATTCTGTGAACTCTAAATACCAGCGGTATTTAAAAGGTGCGGGGGGGGGGAAAAAGCACACATAGCTAACGCACCCCTTTGGCCGCCAAACTCTAAATCTAGCCGTAAATTTTTTATTTTTATTGTTTTAAAATTTTATTTATAACAAACAAAGGGTACAATAATACACAATGTATCATCAACACACCACACAGGGTGAGTTAAAAGGCAACCTTAATAAAACAATAAGATAAAGCAACATGCATTGTCAAATATATACAAATACAGTAATCTCAGTTAAAATGATAATTTTATTTATCTTCCATGAGCTGGTGAAGATTCCAACATATATAGGTATAACTGTTGGGATTTTATTACAGATAATACACATACTGCTATACATTATGTTTCATGTATATAAGCATATGCTCATTAACTTAAAGGGCCATGATACCCAAATGTTGAAACACTTGAAAGTGATGCAGCATAGCTGTAAAAAGCTGACTAGAAAATATCACCTGAACATCTCTATGTATTTACCTCAAAAT
Organism: Bombina bombina; assembly: GCF_027579735.1. NCBI lineage: Eukaryota > Metazoa > Chordata > Amphibia > Anura > Bombinatoridae > Bombina > Bombina bombina. Next base: position 114,962,343 of record NC_069501.1, on the reverse strand, counting down.
GTCCTAAGTATTCAAACCCCATTGCAATGGACTTTAAGCAGCAAATCAGTGTGTCTGTCCCAGGACAGGCAAGGGAGTGAGATCCGTGCACATATTATTTCCATATTCAGTTTAAGGTAGGTTATTATGAAATCTCATGAGAGTTAAATGAAATCTCATGAGATCACTGTAAAATAGTTCATGACCTCAGCACTGCTGATGCTGATTGGCTGCTGTTCATTTCTTGATTTTTGCTGTACAATGTATTTTGGGGGCATTTGGAGCACATTTATAAAATTAACCAGAGATCTGATTTCTGGTTAATTTTATAAGCGCTAATTGCTACCGCGAGCTCACGGTAGCAATAACCAGCCATTACAAGTACTTGTAATGGCTGGTTAATTAGCACGCACGCCAATTTGCGGGCGTGCGATAATTTAGCGCTCTACTTGTAATCTAGCTCATACTGTAGGAAAAACGGACTTATGCTAAATCCAATTAAAATATCATGGGTTGGGGGGCGGAGCCAACTGCCTAACTGAATGGACGCAGAAAGTTAGAGCTCTGAAACTAGAACATCTTCAAAGTATAATTTATGAGCCAGGAAGTTTAGAAACTTGTATATTGACCTTAATCTTGTTTAATTAAACTTCTGGGCTATACAGGGGCGAATATAGATACCCTGAAATTGAAGAAACCAGAACGGACAAAGTGCGGCAAATTTCTACAACTCACCCAGACATGCAAGACTCAGAAGCTATCCTGCTTGAGTTGATCTCAGGACTGAGTAAAGCAATGGATGAACACTATACCCAGCTCTCTAAGGATATTGCTGAATGCTTTGGCACACACGGGGATCCCTACAACCCTCCAGATAACTACTCACATACTCCTGCCTCATCTGAGAAAACAATTGTTCCCAGACTCTCCTATGGACCGAGAGCAGGCGTGCTCCGGCCGCTTCGTGGAGCGGATGCATCGGAGGTTTCTGGCCAGGACCTTTATGCTGTTAGCACCATCGTTGCTCCTACCGAGATGCAGAGAGATAGTGACGCAGGGGATTTTCAGAGCCCGCAAAGGTACAACCGGGAGGCCCGGCGTCAGCTGTTACAGAGTGCGGCTAGGCAATATGCTGGCCTCATAAGTTTGCCCAAGTTACTGCATACACAGCCATTGATGGACTACATATCGAGCCTGAAGGCTGCTGATCCTCTTAAGACCGATCAATTCCGGCCCCAAAATCATATTGCCAGGCCGCACAGGTATAATTGGGGTGCTGTTGTAAATATCAGGCCGACCGGAGTGGGGTAGATTGCTTCACTTTGTTCAGGAGGGATTGTGTAAGTGTGCACAATTAGTTCCTCATATAGATCAACCCCACACATTGCTGGACCTTATCATGGCTATACGGGCTGAAGTATTAGACTCACGTACACTTCAGGAACTTTTGAAATAGACTATATGAATGCCCTCTACCAACGGCTTAACTCTCTACTCTGATCTCTCTTCTTCTATCATCTTTTCCTTCCTGCCGTAAGTGTCCGGTAGTAAGATCAGTATGGGCCTATAACTTCAGGACTTTTGACATCAGATAGTTATGTCAAGAACTCTGACTGTTTACACTCGTTCCATGGTAGTACCCGCTTTTATACGCTTATTTTATGTTTTGAATGTTATGAGTAATGTTTGTACATTTTGCATCGACTGTTTGAGGTTTGTTGCCTATGGTGTTTTTCTTTTGCCCTTAGATATGCTTGTAACATGAATATTTACTGTTTATGGACCCCAGTATATGTCTACTGTATGTAGCTATCCAGAATAGATTTGGTACGGCATTATAAAGAAATGATACTATCTACAAGCCCTAGATTGCCTAAATATTAAAGAGCCATATCACTACTCAGTAGCTAGGTGGACTTTATATATCTTAATAATTAGGGTTTATCCTATTGACATGTCTAGCTGAAATTACTAAAGAACCGATCTATATTTATTTCCTCTTTATAATGTAACTTCGGTATATTTAACAGTTCCCAGACATCACACTTTAAGCAATAGCTGCCACTTAAGTTTTCGGTTTTGTCAGCGTATATATTACCCCCGCCTAAATAAAACACCCAGTAGAGGTTCATTTATTACTCACTGATCTCAATATAACTAGTTACCTAACCTTATAGCTTACAAAGTTACCTTAGGCGATAGGATTATAATTGTTTAGACTTATGTGTGTTGTTTCCCTCTACTCAACAACATATATTCCTTAAGCTCCCAAGCCATATGAAGTTCTACTTATTTACCCATGTGACAAGGTTTCTGAGAGATCTAGTGGGTTCTCATAGTTACAAATGTAAATGCATGACTGTGTACCTAGGATCTATATATGTATTCTTACATTGTATGTTATGTTGCGCCCTATAATCCATATATTTCAATACTCCCCCTTACACATAATTTTTACAAGAGATACCCCTACTTATTTGATACTTTTCTCCTTTTCTGCACTTTTACATATCTTAAGTGTAAAAGCTCACTCTGTTCTCTTACACACCTTCATATACAAATATGGTTACGTGTTGCTGCCATATCTATTTTGGGCAAAATTTTACATTTTACAACTGCTATGTGGTACTGTTATTTGCTGGGATGTGGGCAGTAAATAATTATAGCTTTTCCTACAAACTAACTATATGAGCTGGCTGGTTGGTATGCTTTGGAAGGGGCAATGGCATGTCATATTGTTTTATAGCTCATTGTAATTGAATATAGTAAACTAATTATTAGATTTATTTTTATAAGGCCTCTGATATGCCCCATACTCTTATTTAGGAGTTCACATAGTAGGTTAAGTGTGTTTTTCTTGTAACCCCATGCCTATATGTTAACATCCCTTTA